>NC_048604.1:126027151-126029651 GCF_003668045.3 Cricetulus griseus
TAACCCTCTAACCCTAACCCTCTAACCCTAACCCTCTAACCCTAACCCTCTAACCCTAACCCTAACCCTAACCCTAACCCTAACCCTAGCCCTAACCATAACCCTAACCCTAACCCAACCCTAACCCTAACCCTAACCCTAACCCAAACCCTAACCCTCTAACCCTAACACTCTAACCCTAACCCTAACCCTCTAACCCTAACCCTAACCCTAATCCTAACCCTAACCCTAACCCTAACCCTAACCCTAACCTAACCCTAACCCTAACCCTAACCCTAACCCTAACCCTAACCCTAACCCTAACCCTAACCCTAACCCTAACCCTAACCCTAACCCTAACCCTCTAACCCTAACCCTAACCCTAAACCCTAACCCTAACCCTAACCCTAACCCTAACCCTAATCCATATGTATGCAATAACCGTGTTTTAGTTCCAAAGTCCGGATTCAACGAAATATACAAAACTAGGTGTATGGAATCTTTTATAACGACGCACTAAATCTCTTGTAGTTTAAAGTCCGGATATATCTAAATACACAAAACTAAGTTTTTGGAATCCTTCATAACATCCCAATAATACTGTTGTAGTTCCAAAGTCCATATACAACGAAATACACAAAACCAGGTTTATGGAAAATTTCAAACAACTCAATAACTCTGTTGTAGTTCCAACGTCAGGATACATCGAAATACAAGGAACTAGGTTTATGGAATTTTACATAAATAAGAACTAATTGTGTTTCACTTCCAAAGTCCGGATACAACGAAATACACAAAAGTGGGTTTATGGAGTCGTTCATAACTACGCACTAACTCTGTTGTAGTTCAAAGTCCAGTTGAAACGAAATACACAATACTCGATTTATGGAATCGTACCTAACAACTCAAAACTCTGTTGTATTCCAAACTCGGGATACAACTAAATACATAAAAGTAGGTTTATGGAATCGTTTATAACAATGAAGTAACTGTGTTTTAGTCAAAGTCCGGATACAACGGAATACACAAAACTAGGTTAATGGAATCGTTCATAACGACGCACTAATTCTCTTGTAGTTCAAAGTCCGGATACAACGAAATACACAAAATTAGGTTTTTGGAATCGTTCATAATGATGCACTAACTGAGTTTTAGTTCCAAAGTTGGGATGCAACGAAATACACGAAACTATGTTTATGGAGTCGTTCCTAACGACGCACAAAATCTTTTGTAGTTCAAAGTCCGGATACAACGAAATACACAAAAGTAGGTTTATGGAAACCTTCAAACAAACCAATAACTATGTTGTAGTTCCAAAGTCCGGTTACAACGAAATACAGGAAACTAGGTTTATGGAATCAAATATAAATAAGCACTAACAGAGTTTTAGTTCCAAAGTCCGTATACTACGAAATACACAAAACTAGGTTTATGGAATCGTTCATAACGACCCACTAACTCTCTTGTAGTTTAAGATCCGGATATATCGAAATACACAAAACTAGGTTTTTGGAATCGTTTATAACAACCCAATAACACTGTTGTAGTTCCAAAGTCCATATACAACGAAATACACAAAACCAGGTTTATGGAAAATTTCAAACAACTCAATAACTCTGTTGTAGTTCCAACGTCAGGATACATCGAAATACAAGGAACTAGGTTTATGGAATTTTACATAAATAAGAACTAATTGTGTTTCACTTCCAAAGTCCTTATACAATGAAATACACAAAATAGGTTTATGGAATCATTCATAAATACGCATTAATTCTGTTGTATTACAAAGTCCAGATACAACGAAATACACAAAACTAGGTTTATGGAATTGTTCCTAACAACCCAAAACTCTGTTGTATTCCAATGTCCGGATACAACGAAATACAGGAAACTAGGTATATGGAATCATACATAAGTATTCAATAACCGTGTTTTAGTTCCAAAGTCCAGAATCAACGAAATATACAAAACTAGGTTTATGCAATCGTTCATAACGACGCACTAACTCTCTTGTAGTGCAAAGTCCGGATACAACGAAATACACAAAACTAGGTTTATGGAATCATTCATAACAACAAATAACTCTGTTGTATTTCAAAGTCCGGATACAACGTAATACACAAAACTGGGTTTATGGAATCGTTCCTAACAACCCAATAACACTGTTGTAGTTCCAAAGTATATATACAAAAAAATACACAATACTAGGTTTATGGAAGAGTTCAAACAACCCAACAACTATGTTGTAGTTCCAAAGTCTGGATACAACAAAATAGAGGAAACTAGGTTTAGGGAATCATACATAAATAAGCACTAATTGTGTTTCAGTTCCAAAGTCCGGATACAACGAAATATAGGAAACTAGGTTTAGGGAAACATACATAAATAAGCACTAATTGTGTTTCAGTTCCAAAGTCCGGATACAACGAAATACACAAAAGTAAGATTATGTAATCGTTCATAACTACGCACTAACTCTGTTGTAGTTCAAAGTACAGATACAACGAAATACACAAAACTA
>NC_048604.1:127118665-127255434 GCF_003668045.3 Cricetulus griseus
GAACCCATCTTATAGGATTTCTAAAGCTGTGAAGAGACAAAACAACCATAGCAACACTTATGAAGAAAAATACCTAATTTGGCTAGCTTACAGTTCAGTGGATTAGTCCATTATTGTCATGGCAGGTGGCATGGTGGCATGCAGGCAGATATGTTTCTGGGGAAGGTGCAGAGAGTTCAGTATCTTGATCCCCAGGCAGAAGAAGCAACTGTGTTCCACACTGAGTATAGCTTGAGCATATGAGACCTTGAATCCCAACAACACAGTAATAGAGTTCCTCCAACAAGTTCACACCTACACTAAGAAAACCACACCTCCTAACAGTGCCACATCCCATGGAAGCCATGTTGTTTCAAGCCACCCCACAACACAACAAAATATGAGCCTGTGGAAGCCATTGCCATTCAGGCCACCACACACATGCAGTGCACAGAGGAAGATTAGGCCAGCTGTCTCCGCGTGGTTTTATTGCTAGATCACTGTCTGTTATCTATTATTTCTTCTCCTTTCCTTTCAATTACTTCCTCACAATATCCTGGTCCATCAGTCCTTCTAACTCTCCATTCACTGTTGCATTTGCTCTCCAAGTAGCTGCCTAGGGCTACAACATTAAGATTTCACAGAAACTGTCTTCACAGACCCTTTGGATTCCTCAACTGCTTTCTTCCCTGTACCATCTTTGTCCAACATTCCCAATTACACACAACCACTTTCTGATTACAAGAAGGTCCTCTGGGAAGATGAGAAAGACAAGTATTATATTCCTGCAAACCTGATTTGTTTAGGTCATTCTTCTTCCCTTTAAGCTTGCAGGTTCCTTCTCATTTAAGCAAGCATGATGTCATGCAGATGCTGAGAGAGTGTGTAAATGTAATGCGTAGGGAAACAGTATGTCACTAAAGCACTAGAGAGATGCTGCCACCCATGATTACATGTACTCTCCACAATTTAAAGGTAAAGAAGCCAGCAGGAGAAGATAAGCCCAAAGGACTGCCAGTCTTCTATGGCTCAGGTCAATCTCGTAAGAACCTGTTCCCCCATGGCATGCCACCTATCTGTGAGAGGCACAGTAAGAATGCATCAGGTGAGAAGAATGCATGGGGAGACAGCACTTGTGGCTTTCCTTTCTCTGTTCTAGGGTGTGGTGCGGGTATGTGCCATGGGTCCTGCTCTAGACTTGGGTGTACTGGGGTGAACAATTTACTTAACAATCCCTGATATGTGAGAACAGGAATTCACAATCTAAGTACAATTTGTTCTCTATAATTCAATCTGAAATGGGGTGTGTCTTCTCAAAAGTGAACCCCAGAACCTAGATTTATACTATGGGATTGAAGAAACAGAGTTGAGAAGTCCCTTCAAAGTATATATCTACAAGGCCTCAGCATGTGAATATTTCTTGTTCAGCCCACCAGACAACCTTGAAATATTTCTGATTCTACCCACTTCTTTACATTATATACACACTGAACAAATTAGAGAAGATGGGGAATTTCTCTTGTGAAGGAAGATCAGAGGCCACAAAATGAAACAAGAACTGTCTCTTGTTCTCACGTTGTGTGTATCCAAACTCTCAGTCTCTCTGAGCCAGAAGATGTGCAAACCAGACCATGAACAAGGCCCAAGGGCATACTTCAAGGACCAGTTCTCTCTCATCCTGACAAAACATTGCACTAAATTTCCCACCTGACCCAGTGCTGATGGGACAAATCTTCCCTATATCAGTACCCAGGAGGAGTCATGAGGGGACCAAGAACCACGGGGTGCCAGAAAGTAAGCATCTTCTAACACGTGAGAAGATCAATGAAGCAGAAGAAGAAAATGATTAAACATGTAAGTCACCCATTGATGCACCCCTACCTCCCCAAAGTGTGGGATTCTCTTACGATACTGCCCTCAAAATGTGGCTTTCTCTTGTGGGACTGGGATAATATCTGGTTCTTTGTTGCCCTACTTCAATTGAATGTTCTAGTCCTTTGAGGTGTAACACTAAAGCTGAAGGAAATCTCACATGCATTCTCTAACCTTTTCTGATTTGGGGCAACATTGTCTACCCATTGTACTGGGGTTTCTCAACCTCCAGTTCAGTTATCCATGTGTAGGCCATATGCTTCTCTCCTTCTAGGCCAGGGGTGGTAGTCACTGTGTTCGAGCACAGGATTCACATGTGGATGCAGGGGTTTGAACTTGGATAGTAGGCAAGTGTGCAGACTTTATGGGGCAGGAGGAAGTGGTTATGACAGAGCAGTCGGGACTCAATGACACTTGTTCTCTTGCTTTTCCTCAGCCCCAGAGGGGTGAATGAACAGCATGAAGCTAAGAAAATGGTGGACATCAGGCATCATGGGCAAACCTCTAAAACCCTGAAAAACAACAAGCACAGGTGTACCTCAAATGAAAACACAATTTCCAACAGTGAAGAGTCCATCAGTTGTGTTTTTATTGTATGCCACAGGCATTGTTGAACTTGATTCTTACAATGTACAAATGTGTTAGCGTCGTTTATACCCTATTACAAGCACTCTGAGAACACTTTTTCTTATCCTGTGACACTTGGCAGGCATTGTTCTCACCATTTGTGGAGCACTCCATAAGCTTTGCTCTTACTGAGTCACCACCACTATGTTAGAGCTTTCTAATCTCAGTGTCAAACCCTCTGTTCCCAGGGTAATATGTAGTACCTATGCTTAGTCATCATGTGCAGCTGATCCACTGTGAGAATTGTCATTTCCCTGACAAGAACTCTGTCAATAGTGCACTTAATGTTTGACAATGTCTCACATAGTATTTTACTCATTGTGTGAAAACTACAGTGGATGTCAGTATTCCACTAATCATGCAATTACCTAAACCATAGTGCTATAGTGTTTTCAAACATATCTTAGGAATAACACTCTGTCAATCCTTTGCAGAAATGAAGTTCAGTGTCCTGATGTTTACATTTTCAATGTTGAAAACACAGCTATCTTATATTTACAAAATTTCCTCTGTATTTACAACACACACACACACACACACACACACACACACACACACACACACACACACGAATCCACTGTGCACAACTATCTTTAGACCGAAACAGAAACAATATACCTTGCAATTAATGGGAGACAAAAGGAGGAAAAAATACCTTGGAAGTTAATAGGACACCCAAACAGGAAAAATATACCTGCAGTTAATTTGTGTACCAGACAAGACAAATATATCTTTCAAGTTAATGGGCGACCAAAGCAGGGAAATATACCTTTCACAATAAGGGATCTGTTTGTACATAAGATATTTATAATAAAATTGGATTATCTATTTCCTATGTTTTTGTGAGTGTAGTTATCTTCATTGTGTAACTCTAACCAAAAAAAGTGAAATACCTGTACAGTAAGAACTTTGAGTCTTTAAAGAAAGAAGTTAAAAAAGACACCAGATACCATGCTCTTGGATAGGTAGAATCAACATAGTAGAAATGGCAATCTTGCCAAAAGTAATCTACAGATTCAACACAATCCCCATCAAAATCCCAACACAGTTCTTCACAGACTTTGAAAGAACAATACTCAACTTTATATGGAAAAAAACCAGGATAACCAAAACAACTCTGTTCAATAAAGGGTCTTCTGGAGGCATCACCATCCCAGACTTCAAGCTCTATTATAGAGCCATAATTCTGAAAACAGCTTGCTATTGGCACAAAAATAGACAGATAGACAAGGGGAATTGAATTGAAAACTTGATATTAACCCACACACCTATGAACAACTTAATTTGACAAAGATGCTATGTCTATATAATGGAAAAAAAGATAGCATCTTCAACAAATTGTGCTGGCAGAACTGGATTCGGACATGCAGAAGATTACAGATAGATCCATATCTGTCACCATGCACAAAACTTAAGTGCAAATGAATCAAACATCTCAACATATATCCAGACACATTGAATCTTCTAGAAGAGAAAGTGGGAGATACCCTTGAACGAATTGGCACAGGAGACCGTTTCCTGAACATTACACCAGTAGCACAGACATTGAGATCTGCAATTAATAAATGTGGCATCCTGAAGCTGAGAAGCCTCTGCAAGGCAAAGGACACAGTCAGTAAGACAGATCAACAGCCCACAGAATGGGAAAAGATCTTCACCAACCTTATATCTGACAGAGGGCTGATTTCCATATACAATGAACCTAAGAAGCTAGCCACCAAAACACCAAACAATGAAATTAAAAAGTGGGGTGCAGAACTAAATAGAGAATTCTCAACAGAGGAATCTGAAATGGCTGAAAGACACTTAAGAAAGTGCTCAAAATCCTTGGCCATCAGAGAAATGCAACTCGAAACAACTCAGAGATACCATCTTACACCAGCCAGAATGGCTAAAATCAAAAATACTAATGAGAATCTGTGCTTGGGGAAGATGTGGAGAAAAAGGAACACTCCTCCATTGCTAGTGGGAGAGCAAACTTGTAAGACCACTTTGGAAATCAATATGGCAGTTGCTCAGAAAAATGGGAATCAGTCTACCTCAAGATCCAGCAATTCCTCTCTTGGGCATATACCCACATAATTCATGTCCATACAACAAGGATATATGTTCAACCATGTTCATAGCAGCATTTTTATAATAGCCAGAACCTAGAAGCAACCTAGATGCCCCTCAGCTGAAGAATGGATAGAGAAAATGAGGTACATTTACACAAAGGATTACTACTCAGCAGACAAAAAGCAATTGAATCTTGAAATTCGAAAGCAAATAGATGGAACTAGAAGAAACCATCCTGAGTGAGGTAACACAGTCAAAAAAGACAAACATGGTATGTACTCACTCATATAAGAATTTTAGACATAGAGCAAAGGATTAACAGCCTACAATCCTTTTCATCAAAGAAACTAGGAAACAAGAAGGACTCTAAGAGAAAAATGCTTGGACCACGGAGAATGGGAAGGGGCAGGATCTCATGAGCTAATTGGGAGCATGAGTGTAGGGGAGAGAGAGCTACCAGAATGAGAGGAGGAGAAGAGGCGGGTAGAGGAGGAAATGGAGGACCAGAAATTTTGAGTTGGAGGAAGAATTGAGGAGAGCAGGATGAGATATACCATATCAGAGGAAGTCATTATAGGTCTGAGGAGAGACCTGGCACTAGGGAGATTTCCAGAGATCTACACGGATGACAAGAACTGATAATCTAGGCAATGTTGGAGAGGATAGCCTAAATGCCCTTCCCCTATAATGAGACTGATGACTACTTTTTATGCCATCCTAGAGCCCTCTTCCAGTGGCTGATGGAAGCAGAGGCAGACACTTACAGTTATTCACTGAACTGAACTCTGGAACCTAGTTGAATAGAGGGAGGAATGAAGATCAAAGGGGTCGGTACCAGGCTGATGAAACCCACAGAAACAGCTTGCCTGAACAAGGAGGAGCACATCGACCCCAGAATAGTGTCTGGGAGGCCAGCACCGGACTGATCCAGACACCTGAACATGGATGTCAATGAGGAGGCCTCTGCACTCTAGGGGACCCCTGGTAGTGGATTAGTATTTTTTCTTGGTGTAAGAAGGGACTTTGAGAGCCCATCCCACGTCTGGGCCTGGACACATGGGGGAGGGCCTAGGCTCAGTCCAGGATAATGTGGTGTACTTTGGGGATCCCGAGTCCAGGGCCCTAACCAGCCTGGGGAGTGGAGGGTAGATGCAGTGGGGACAGGTGGGAGGTTTGGGGAGAAGGTTGGAGGGGGTGAGGGAGGAGGGATTGACAATTGAAGCAAGCTTGTTCCTAATTTAAACTAATAAAAAAATCACAAAAAATCAAAACCAAATAAAAGATTTAATGTAAAAATAGATGTTAAAAATAAATTTCTGTTTATCATGTGTAGGTTAAGGTTTCTGTTTGTACTTAATGGATAGTTTCCAGTTTGCTCTGTGATAATTCCTTTCATGTTAAGCGTTCTATTTGTTATTCAGAACACATTCCTGTTTCTTAGATTCTTTGCAAATTTCAAATATATTTTTAACCTACACTGAACTTGCAACCCTATTCACATGATGTATGTATTTACTCTTGTTCCTTCCCTTTCATTGTATCTTTCTAATAATGAATAACAGTCAAGTCTGTCACCCCAGGTAACACCTTATCTCTACTATAAAAGGGATTTCAAGAGGCCAGCAGGGGCTGCATTCTCAAACTGTCACATTGGTGAGACAGGCAGATGGCCAGCCATTGTACATCCCTAAATACACCTTGCTATAATTGGGCACTTGTGGATTTTTTCTTTTCTCCTCATGATTCTCCAGTTAAACCTATTACCCATCTTTCTCCACAAGAAAGGTTTCTAGGGAGATTGTTATCAGGGCTTATCTGGTTTAATAAAGTGGCATGTATTTGTTCTCCAAGATCTATGATTTATTGGTTTGTTAGTTGTCTAGGGTTCCAGTACCAAGCTTGTTTCTCTCTAGTTGAGCATGTCTTAAGTCCAATTACTTGGTTACCTGCTAAGGTATCCATGCCACTACTGCACCCATAGTGTTATCACGCCATGCAGGTCTTTGTTGTGATTCATAGGTATCAGCTGGGAGGATTGATGGGTTCTTCTCTTCTTTTGTGCCTTCTGGTACCCGGAGATGTAGTCCTCAAGGACTTTGGGATCCTGTTCAACATGGAGGGATAGTCTCTCAGCCTGGACACATGTGGGAGGGCCTAGGCCCTGCCCAGGATGTTATGACAGACTTTGGGGAACCCCCCATGGTGATACCCTCCCTGGGGAACATAGGGGGGATGAGGTAGGGGACTGGTGGGGGGTTTGGGGCTGAGGGGAGGGATTGGGAGAAGGGATTGACATGTAAAGCAGGCTTGGTTCTAATTTGAACTAATAAAATATAATCTCTTGGGAACATAACCCAACTGTACAGCAAACTCCTAATTCTTTGGGTCTTTCTGCTCCCTCTTCTGCAATGATCCCTGATCCTCAGGTTTTTACGACACTCCTGCTATCGTTTATGAAGCGCATGTGCGCGCGCGCGCGCGCGCGCACACACACACACACACACACACACACACACACACACACACAACACACACACACACATATATATATATATATATATATATATATATATATATATCATCCAGAAAAGAGCCCAAGATGGACTATAAAAGCAGTTATGGCAGTCATTTAAAAAAAGCCAGAATTTCTCATAGACTACCACAAGTTATAGTGTGTGTGTGTGTGTGTGTGTGTGTGTGTGTGTGTGTGTGTGTGTTTAATTTATTAGCAGTCTTACAGTCTGTGGTCAAGCTAATACAACAATGGCTGCTTATGAATGGAAAGTCTAAGAATCCAATAATGATGGAATCCCAAAGAAGCAGGCTCTAACACCAGTAAAGCAATGGACTTGCTTGAGAGCAAGCAGGCAAGGATTCCAGCAGGTGTGGCCAAATAAGCGTTGTGTTTTCCCAGTTCACATAATCTGGATTAAAGTTTTGTCTCCTTTCACCAAGATCCAGATTAATGGCTTGTCCTTTTCCCACTCCAAAGACCTGGACTAAAGTGTCTTCCTACCTCAGAGATGTGGATTAAAAGTGGCTCATTCTACTTCAAATTAGACAAAAATTTCTTATAATTCTACCCTCCATTTTAGGGTTTTAATTCATTACAGATGTAGTCAAGTTGACAAGCAAGGTCAGACATCACACTCAGGAACATGTGAATCAGTTTCCCTGGCTTGCAAAAGGAGTCATTCCCCTTGCCTCTGGAAGAAGCAACATTGGGCTTTTCCATGTTGATATGCACCTGGATATGAATATCCTAGTCTAGGTCAGGGTCCAGGCCTCCTCAGTCTCTCTTCTCAAGTACCTGTTATAGATTTCAAAACCCCTATGATATCCTCCTGGTTCTTCTCACCTCAGAACCTGGTCTCTTTCTTCTTCCTCCAACCATGGCTATTCTTGCTATTCTATGTTCCTTATATTTCCACTATTCTCTCCCACTCTCCTGCTTGTAAGCCCTTGCCATGTCCAGTTTACTTATTTTTTTCTTTGTTCTGAAATTTTTCAATATCTCTAGATATTCTCTTTTATCTACACAAAAAACTTTCCACAAAAACATGGAACAGCCATTTTTGACAGCTCCTTTACTTGCTCCCCCTCACATACATCTGGTTCTGACAACCTGGGAGGGGCATAAATATCCCCCCTTATAGGTACCCTGCCCTCTGATAATAGAACCAATTTGCCTGAGTCATTTTGTTTCTGTTTCATTTTAATTTTATGTGTATGGATGTTTTGCATGCATGTATCATTTCCCAGGATGCCAGAAGAGAGTTATGGACCCATTGGAACTCCAGTTATTAAGGGTTGTGTCCTGACATGTGGGTGCTACAAAACAAACCTGGGTCATCAGGAAGAAAATCCAAAGCTCTCAACCCCCAAGCCATCTCTATAGCACCCCCAAACTCCCATTTTTAACAAGCTCACAAGGGACAGTCAAAAAATACACCATTAATTTTTAGAGAAAATATAGATTATTGAATAGACTTGTGGATGTGAGAGGAGTGTCAAAACCTGAGGGCACAAGTCATCAGTATCCTAAGATCCTGATGGCCTCTGGAATCTGAGTCAAGTGTTAAAATTCAAGATAGTTATCAATCTGGCCGTAAATAAGCATAGACAGCTTTAGGAGGATATACATTGGCTCTGTGGGCTGTTTTCCATTATCAGTGTTACAGGGAGTTTCCTAGCTCTGTGACTGTGTCAGCAGGGGAGGCAAGCATAATTCCTTGGTGAAGGGTTCCTTTCTCTCCCATGGTGATCTTCCGATGCCTTTCTGTCTTACCTCTCCTGTGCTTGTCTTATGAGTCAAGTATTGTCAATCATTCTCTGCAGTGAACCATGCTGTCTTTCCCTTCCCAAATGACTATTGTACTGAGAACAGCCACAACGCTTTAGGGCTTTAAGGCCTTTTCTCTGCATTTCTGTACACACACACACACAGAGAGAGAGAGAGAGAGAGAGAGAGAGAGAGAGAGAGAGAGAGAGAGAAGTCACTTACAAACAAGGGTGCACCATAGTATCTGTTACTTACCTTGCTGCATTAAGAAGGTGTCCGTGCTAGTTCTTTTCATTTTGTTTGTTGTTCAGCCCATGCTACACAGGAGAATCCCTTACAATTCATTTACCTTTCACCAGTCACTTACACATAACAAAAACCTGTGTCACTGTTAATATTTCCCAGATATTGCTTCTGAAGAGTAAAAAATTACTAGCTGTCTATAAGAACATGGGCTCGTCACCTTGGGTGCTCCCGTCCCCTGCAGGTGGCCGCTCCCGGAACTCTCATGGAAAAAAATAACAGCTCCTGGAATAACGACAGAATGTTCCAACGACCTCTGTGAAAAGTTCAAACGCCCCAGGTGTGTCCACATAGTTTAACTGATGAGTAAATGTGTAACTTTGGGCTTCCCCTATTTCCTCCCTAGTCCTCCCCCCTCCTTTGTGGTTTTTGCCTTTATGAGTAAATGTGTAACTTTGGGCTTCCCCTATTTCCTCCCTAGTCCCCCCCTCCTTTATGGTTTTTGCCTTTATAAGCTTGTCACAAGTTTGGGTCGGGGTCGAACTCCTCTGAGCCTCGACCCCAGCATGCTGGCTTGAGATCTCATTCAATTCCTTTTTCAATAAACTTCCTCGTGTGATTGCAGCAAGTCCGGTCTCGGTGCCTCACTGGGTGTGTGCTATTCCCGAGATTTGAGTGAGGGTCTCCCTTCGGGGGTCTTACACTTCCATCCTTTAGAGACAAAAATATTTGTTTTCATAGGTGAGGGTTTTCTTTTTAATTACAGATGATTAGGAACTATATTGTTGCATCAAAGGTGTTGTGAATAGGAACATTTAGTATGGATGAACTGTGCACTAAGAGAAGCCCTAAATACTGAAATTATTAACAACAGAATCCTATTTATATTAAAGAAAATTGAGATCATGAACTAGACTGGTAAATGGATAGAAAGAGAAACGATCATGTTGATAAAGTAACACAGTCACAGAAAGATAAATGCCACATGTTTCGTCTCAAAGACATTTCCTAACTAAAACTCTTCTGATGTGAGCACATATCTGGGAGTAATAGCAGAAAGCGACTATTACTGTGGTGGGGAAAGAAACAGAGAGGCAAATACCAGGGAACAGCTCATCTGACTGTGGAAATGAGAAAATGGGGAGCTCTACTTAGTGAAGGGGCAGGAGAGAAACACAGAATGGGGGAGGAAGGTAAAACAACAGTAAGGATTTCTGAAAAAGTCATAAGAAATCATACTGTTGATCTAAAAATAAGACTATAGCACATGCACGCGTGGGCGCACTCACGTGTGCGCGCGCACACACACACACACACACACACACACACACACACACACACGTCTGGCTCTAAATACACATATACTCTTTAAATGAAATTTCCTCATCTGGGCTGACCTTGCTTATTCTCAGAGCCAAACACCACCCAATGAAATCCAAAACACCATGCATGAGAAGGCTCATTTGAGTTCAATTTCAGGGTTGTCTAAAGACACACAAAGTATACAAGATATGGCTGACTCCTAGAAGTGTGAGGTGAGTCTCTTTTACTGAAGACACCAGGCATTTCAGAAACAGGTCCAGTAGGTCCCTGGGTTGGAACTTCATTTCAACCCTCTTTCCTGAGGGCTATATCTCAGGGTACCAGAAGGCACCAAGGAAAAGAAGAACCCATCACTCTTCCCCACCTATAACATCTATGTATCACAACAAAGACTGTAATGGCATGATAACACTACGGGTGAGTAGTGGCATGGATACCTTAGCAGGTAACCAACTAATTGGACTTAAGACATGCTCAAACTGAGGGAAACATGTGTGGTATTGGAACCCTAGCCAACTACCATGATGACTGAAGATATAGATCTTGGAGAAACTATACATGCCACTTTATTAAACCAGATAAGCCCTGACAACAATCTCCCTGGACATCTTTATTATGGAGAAAGAATGGTAATAGGTTTAACGGAGAATCATGAGTAGAAAAGAAAAAAAATCCACAAGTGCCCAATTACATCAAGTTGTATTTATGGATGTACACATGGCTGGCCATCTGACTGTCCCACCTAAGGGATGTTTTGAGAGAGCAGCCCCTGCTGGCCTCTTAAAAGTACCATTAATAGCAGACATAAGATGTTTCCATGGGTGACAGATTTGGTTGCTTTTCATTATTAGAAAGATACAATGAAAGGGAAGGAACAAGAGTAAAGACATACATCATGTGAATGGGGTTCAGAGTTGTGTGGAGGTTGAAAAACATGTTTGAAGTTCACATCGAATCTAAGAAACAGGAATGTGTTCTGAATAACAAATAGAACACTCAAAATGAAAGGACTTACCACAGGACAAACTGGAAACTATCCATTAACTACAAATAGAAACATTAACCTACACAGGACAAAGAGAAATTTATTCTTATCATCTTATGTACAAACAGATCCCTTATCCTGCAAGGTATATTTCCCTGCTTTGGTCTCACATTAACTTGATAGGGATATTTTTCTTGTTTGGTACCCCAATTTACTGCAAGGTATATTTTCCTGTTTGGGTGTCCACTAACTTCAAAGGTATTTTTTCCTGCTTGGGTCTCCCATTAATTGCAAGATATAGTGTTCCTGTTTTGGTCTAAAAATAGTTGTGCACAGTGGATGCATTTGTGTGTGTGTGTGTGTGTGTGTGTGTGTGTGTGTGTGTGTGTGTGTGTGTGTGTGTGTGTGGTTGCAAATACAGAGGAAATTCTGTAAATTAAAGATAGAATAGTTGTCAATATTGAAAACAGAAAAATCAGGACAATGCATATCAATTCTGAAAAGGATTGACGGAGTGTGATTCCTAAGATATGTTTGACAAAACTATAGCAACATGCTTTAGGTAACTGCATGCTCAGTGGAATACTGAAATCCACTGTAGGTTTCACACAATGAGTAAAATACTATGTGAGACATTGTCAAAGAGTAAGTGTACTATTGACAAAGTTCTAGTAAGGGAAAGGACAATTCTCACAGTGTGTCAGGTGCACACCATGATGAAGCCAAGGAGCTACATATTACCCTGGGAACAGAGGGTTTGACATAGAGATTGGAAAGCTCTTACATAGGGATGGTGACTCGGTAAGACCAAAGCTTATGGAGTGCTCCACAAATGGTGAGAATAATGCCTGCCAAGTGTCATAGGAGCAGAAAAAGTGTTCTCAGAGTGCCTGCAATAGGGTGTAAATGACACTAACACATTTTGTACACTGTGAGAATCGAGTTCCACAATGCATGTGACAGACAATAGAAACACTACTGATGGACTTTTCACTGTTGGAAATTGTGTTTTCATTTGAGGTATACCTGTGGTGATTGTTGTTCGGTGTTCCAGAGATGTGCCCATGATGCTCAATGTCCACCATCTTCTTTGCATCATAGGATTCATTCACCCATCTGGGGCTGCAAAAAAGCAAGGGAACAAGTGTCATTGAGTCCCCACTGCTCTGTCATGACCACTTCCTCTTGCCCTGTAAAATCTGCACACTCACCTACTATCCAAGTTCAAAGCTCCTGCATCCACACGGGCATCTTGTTCTCGTGCACAGTGACTACCACCCCTGGCATAGAAGGAGAGAATCATATGGCCTACACATGGATACCTGACCTGGATGTTGAGAAACCCCAGTATATGGGTAGACGAGGTTACCTCATATCAGAAAAGGTTAGAGAATGCATGTGAGATTTCTCTAAGCTTCAATCTTCCTTCCACCTCAAAGGATTAGAATGGGAAAATGATGTAGGACAACAAAGAACCAGATAATATCCCAGTCACATAAGAGAAAGCCACATTTTGAGGGAAGTATCATAAGAGAACTCCACACTTTGGGGAGATAGGAGTGCGTCAGTGGGTGACTTAAATGTTTCATCATTTTCATGTTCAGCTTCATTGATCTCCTCACGTGTTGGGAGATGCTTACTTTCTGGCACCCCATGGTTCTTGGTCCCCTCATGACTCCTCCTGGGTGCTAATGTGGGGAAAATTTGTCCCCTGAGCACTGGGTCAGGTGGGAAATTTAGTGCAATGTTTTGTCAGGATGAGAGAGAACTGGTCCTTGAAGTGTGCCCTTGGGCCTTGTTCATGGTCTGGTTTGCACATCTTCTGGCTCAGAGAGACTGAGAGATTGGACACACACCAGATCAAAACAGGAGCTCATTCTTGTTTCATCTTGTGGCCTCTGCTCTTCCTTCACCAGAGCAATTCCCGTCTTCTCTAATTTTTTCAGTGGGTATGTCATGTCAAGCACTGGGTGGAATCATAAATATTTCCAGGTTGTCTGGTGGGCTGAAATAACAAGAAATATTAACACCCTGAAGCCTAGTAGGCATATTTATAATTTGAAGGTACTTCTGAAATCTGATTCTTCAATTCCACAATATAAATCTATGTTCTGGGGTTCACTAGAGCAGGACCCATGGCACATACAAACACCACACCCTAGAACAGAGACAGGAAAGTCACAAGTGCTGTCTCCCCACCCATTCTTCTCACCTGATGCCTTCTTACTGTGCCTCTCACAGACAGGTGGCATGCCATGGAGGAACAGGTTCTTCTGAGATTGACCTGAGCCCCAGGTACCTAGCAGTCTTTTGGGCTTATCTAATCCTTCTGGCTTCTTCTTTGCCTTTAAATTGTGGAGAGTACATGTAACCAAAGTTGGCAGCATCTCTCTAGCGCTTTAGTGACATACTGTTTCCCCATGCATTACATTTACACACTCTCTCAGCATCTGCATGACATCATGCTCACTTAAAAGAGGAGGAATCTGCAAGTTTAAAGGGAAGAAGAATGACCTAAACAAATCAGGTTTGCAGGAATATAATACTGGTCTCTCTTCTTCCCAGAATGACCTTCTTGTAAGCAGAAAGTGGCTGTGTGTAATTGTGAGTGTGGACCAAAGATGGTACAGGGAAGAAAGCAGTTGAGGAATCCACAGAGTCTGTGAAGATAGAGATTCTGTGACATCTAAAGCTTGTAGCACTGGGCAGTTACTTGGAGAGCAAATGTAACAGTGAATGGAGGATTAGATGGACTGATCGACCAGGATATTGTGAGGAAGTAAATGGAAAGGGGTAAAGAAATAATAGAAAAAAGATAGTGATCTAGGGATAGAACAAGGAGGAGACAGCTGGCCTAATCTTCTGCAGCACACTGCATGTGTGTGGCGGCCTGAATGGGAATGGCTTCCACAGGCTCATATTTTGTTGTGTTGTGGGGTGGCTTGAAACAACATGGCTTTCATGGTGTGTAGCACTTTTAGGAGGTGTGGTTTTGCTAGAATAGGTATGAACTTGCTGGAGGAACTCTGCTACTGTGGGGATTCAAGGTTTCCTATGCTCAAGCAACACTCAGTGTGGCACACAGTTGCTTCCCCCGCCTAGGGATCAAGATATGGCACTCTCTGCTCCTTCCCCAGAACCATGTCAGCTTGCATTCCATCATGCCTCCTGCCATGACAATAATGGACTAAATCTCTGAACTGTAAGCTAGCCCAAATTAGGTGTTTTCCTTCATAAGTGTTGCTATGGTTGTTTTGTCTCTTCATAGCTTTAGAAATCCTATAAGATGGGTTCCCAGTATGTGAATACTTTAGGAAGAATGGAAACGTGGCCTCACTGGAGATGCTATTTCACTAAGAGGGGGCCTGTAGGTTTCAAAGCAGACGTGAGCTTTCAGATACTGCTCCATGCCCAATCCTACCTGCTTCTAACATGCTTCTACCATGATCATGCAATAATCTTCTGAACATGTAAACAAAATCCCAAGGAAATGCTTTCTGTTATAAGTCACTGTGCTCATGGGTATCTCTTCACAGCAATAGAATGATAACTAAGAAATTGTCCCATTAGTAATGGTGGCACCTGCACCAATTCTGATTCCATTATAGGTCTCATTGTTCACAAATCCTGAGTTATGTTTTTTCGAGCTTCCTCATCCATGGAGTAGAGAATCCATGTACACCCAGCAGAAAGACAGCAGTTTCTGGGCTTCTGAATACTCTTCAGTTTCTCTGTTCCTTGTTTGTTTGCATTTCTGAGATATCATACCCCTGTGTAGCTTAGAAAGGTCTTGGTTTCAACATCCCAGAGACACCAGATTATAGGCCTGCCTCAACATACACAGAAGGTGATTTTGTTTAAATAGTGTGATAATAAAACATTTGAATATTCTCTCTCAGGATATATTCTCTGCATTTTGAACCTCAACTATATCCTCCCTCACTACCAACTCCCTTAACCCACTACAACACAATTGTATCTACAACTATGGAAGCTCCCATTTCATAAGAAATCTGGTGACTCCACAGGTTTCTCTGGTCCCAGACTGTGGGTCAGGCAGTTCTCAGGTACACATAATCATCTGAAAGAGATCACAGTTGGTGGGTCCAAAGTGAAAGCCACGTATTTTCCAAGATTGGTGAGTTTCCCATTCATGGAGCAGAGACCAGCTGGTGCTTTCAGCTCAGAGTGTGGATGTCAGACTGGGAGCATCATCAGGATCTGGGGGGAAAGTCCTGAGTGTGATATTACCTGGATCCAGACACAATGAAGACATGACTGCATTACAGTCCTTTAGGCAATGGATTACATATCAAGTGAAACTGACTCTGACACACACAGACACAGTTTAGGACATGCATGCAAAGCGTCTTTATGATTATAAATCTGATGAGAATATGATGCTTCTGCTTTCAAGAGAATAGGGGAAACTTTGTCAAAGCCATCTTCTTAAGTATCCAAGAGGTTAATCTTTATAAGCTATTCTTCAATATGAGGAAGTAGTGTGGTATGCAACACTGTCCATGGCACTGGAGGCTTAGTTGAGGATTTAAACACACCAATGCAAGCACTGTCCCACTAGACAATGCCCAGGGCCTGCAAGTAGTTTGCCAACTGAAGAAGTATAAGCTGTCAGAAACATGGATGGGTATTATTGTGCATTTTAATGGTCAAGCATTTTGATGAAGACAGCAGGAAGGGACAAGAGGTGGCTTCAGTGATAGAACACTTACTCATCCTGAGAGAACCCTTATGTTCTGTTTTGTGTAGTTTATACACAAATTGCAGGAAGAAGTACACAAGGAGGAAGGAAGTGATACATAGAGAGAATAGAGGATGAAGCATACAGAGAAAAGAGAAGAAATCAAAGATGCCGAGAGTTGGGGAATGGGGACTAGGGCCATTTCAGACCACCCATACTTACCACATGCTTGTGGGACAGATTTTGTGCATTCTGACCCTCTTGGAGGGTTCCTGTGACAACAGCAGAGAAAGCAAGCTCATCTTGTCTCCTGTCTCGTCAAACACCCAGATCTGGAGCCTTCAATTTTTCACTTTGCATCATATATATTGTTCATTCAGTGACAAGTAAATGAGCAGCTCTCTCTCTCTCTCTCTCTCTCTCTCTCTCTCTCTCTCTCTCTCTCTCTCTCTCCGTGTGTGTGTGTGTGTGTGTGTGTGTGTGTGTGTGTGTGTGTGTGAGTTTGGTTTTGTGTGTAAAGGAAGTATGTCTAGCCATGTTTAGGATAGGATGTATGCATATATATTGCAGACAGGACCTGATACATAACCATGTAGGGCTATTTCTTGCTTCTTCAGTCTCTGGGAGTTCATATGTGCCTTGCTTAGTTGATTCAGAGGAATTGTTCTCCTGGTGTATTCCATTCTCTCTGGATCTTACAATCTTTTCACCTATTCTTCTGTGGGATTCCCTGAGCTCTGATGGAAGAGATTTGATGTAGCTGTCCAATTAAGTCTCTCTGTCTCTCTGTCTCTCTGTCTCTCTGTGTGTGTCTGTCTCTCTCTGTGTCTCTGTCTCTGTCTCTCTCTGTCTGTCTCTCTCTCTCTCTCTCTCTCTCTCTCCCTCTCTCTCTCTCTCTCTCTGTCTGTCTCTCTCCCTCCCCTTCTCTCTCTCCCTCTCCATCTCCTTCTCTCTCTCAAAAATATCTGTCTGTGGAACTGAGCATCTGTTCTCATCTGCTGCTAGAGGAAGTCTCTCTGATGTTGACTGAATAAGGGACTGATCAATGAGCACAGCAGAATATCATTAGGAATCCTTTTACTGATTTCTTTAGAGCACTCATGTCTGGTTTTACCCTAGGTCTCAGGGATATCTAGTGTCTGGTTTTTGGTTACCCAATTAGTGTCTGAAATGAGTTTCTTCTCATGGCATGGGCCTTAAGACATATCAGACATTGTTGGCTACTCTGTGCCAATTATTTAAGGCAGAACAGATTGTAGATATAAGTTTTATGGCTGGCTCAGTGGTTATGCTTATGTTTCTCTTTTGGTAGCCTTCAGAGTTCTGTAATTTCATGTACAAAAGACACTAGATAATGTGGGTATAGAGTCTATGAAGGCACCACATCAGCCTCTCCATACTCTATGAATTGTGTAGGTGTTATCTTCAGCAATAGGACAGTGCTGTCTGTTTGAGGAGAGCAACATATTATCTTGGCAACAGCCTGGGTTGTTTGGGGAATCTCCAAGGGACCCCACTGTCCAATGGCTCAATTAGATGTAATAGAGTCCCACAACTTGAAGTTTTATTTGGGGACAAGAGATGTCCAGTTGGGGCTCCATCTTCTGCATTTGGAGACTTCATCAGGGTCACCTTCATACATTTTAGCAAGTTTCCACTGCACTAAGTTTCCATACTGCCCCTCAATTGTCCCTCAAGTCTAGCTGTTGTAGTAAGATTGTTTTTCTTTTGGGGATCCTCCACCCAGCTCTACAAGTAAATCACACATGGAGGCTAATTCTTAGTTATGAGTGCCTGGCCTTATCTTAGCTTGTTTCTTGAAAGTTTTCCTTTGCTTAAATTACAACTTCTAACTTTTGCCCCTGGGCTTTTTCTCTTGTCTTAATTTTGTAAATCTTACTCTTACTCTGTGGATGACTGTGTAGCTGGATGAGAGTTTAGCTGACCCCTGACATCCTCCTCTCCTTGTTTAATGCTGCTCACTCGTTTTCCTTGGTTCTCCTTCTATTTAAAATCTCTGTCTGTCAGCCCCACCTCTCCTTGATCCTGCCTGGCTATTGGCCATACATCTCTTTATTAGACTATCGGGTATTTTAAATAGGCACATTAACACAGCTTCATAGAGTTAAACAAATACAGTGTAAACAAAAGTCACACACCTGAATATAATATTCTAACACAAGCTGCATCTTTCCACATTCCCTCCATCAAATCCATCACCTCTCCTCCCTCACATGATCTTCCCATTCACACATACACACACATTCTAGTCCATCATTAAAATCTCTCAGGGACATCCATGCAAAGCCCACAGACACTTCCTATATACCTGGCTTCTTTGAGGTCACAGATTTTAGATTGTTTATTATTTATTTAATGGCTAATATTCACATATAAGTAAATAAAATACCATATTATCATTTTGAATCTGGCAAACTCTCTCAGGATGCCACTTTTTCTGTTCCATTAATTTGTCTGCATACACACACACACACACACACACACACACACACACACACCACATCATGCAACCCAATCCCACTCATTTCCCATTCCTCAATGTCCTCCCCTCACTTCTGCAGAAACCCACAAAAGAAAAACCCCCCAATGCATTCAAGGGTATTTCCTACTTTCTCTTCTAATAAGTTCAGTGTAGCTGAGTTTATGTTGAGGTCTTTGATCCATTTGGACTTAAGTTTTGTGCATGGCGATAGACATGGATCTGTCTGCAGTCTTCTACAAGCCAGCATCCAGATATGCCAGCACCATTTGTTGAAGAAACTTTCTTTATTCCATTGTATAGCTTTGGCTTCTTTGTAAAAAATCAGACATTCATATGTGTGTAGGTTAATATCAGGGTTTTCAACTCGATTCAATTCGTCTACCTGTCTATTTTTGTGTCAACACCAACCTGTTTTGAGGAATATTGCTCTATAATAGAGCCTGAAATCAGGGATGGTGGTGCCTCCAGAAGGTCTTTTATTGTACAGGGTTGTTTTGGCTATCCCGGGCAAGATTGCCATTTTTACTGTGTTGATCCTACCTATCCAAGAACATGGGAGATCCCTCCATTTTCTGGTATCTAAAGAAGAAATTAAAGAAATTTCTTTCTTTAAAGACTCCAAATTCTTATGATAAAGGTCTTCCACTTTTTTCGTTAGCGTTGCCCCAAGGTATTTTATGTACAGGAGACTGCTTCCTGAATATAATACCAGTAGCACAGACACTGAGATCCACAATTAACAAATGGGACCACCAGAAACTGAGAAGCTTCTGTAAGGCGAAGGACACAGTCAACAAGACTAAACGACAGCCCACCACAGATTGGGAAAAGATATTCACCTACCCCACATCCAACAGAGGGCTAATCTCCAAAATTTACAAAGAACTCAAGAAGCTAGTCTTCAAAACAGTAAATAATCCAATTAAAGAGTGTGGTACAGAACTAAATAGACAGTTCTCAGTAGAGGAATATAAAATGGCTGAAAAACATATAAGTAAGTTTTCAACATCCTTAGCCATGAGGAAAACGCAAATCAAAACATCTCTGAGATACCATCTTCCACCTGTCAGAATGGCTGAAATCAAAAACACCAATGACAGTTTATGCTGGAGAGGTTGTGGACAAAGGGGAACACTACTCCACTGCTGGTGAGAGTGCCTACTCCTACAGCCATTTTGGAAATCTGTATGGCGATTGCTCAGGAAAATGGGAATCAGTCTACCACAAGAGCCAGCAATTCCACTCTTAGGCATATACTCAAAAGAACATTCCTACAACAAGGACATCTGTTCACCTATGATCATAGCAGCATTATTTGTAATAGCCACAACCTGTAAACCACCTAGATGGCCCTCAACTGAAGAATGGATAGAGAAAAATTTGTTACATTAACACAATGGAGTACTACTCAGCGGGAAAAAAAGGCAAAGGAATCTTGAAATTCGAAGGCAAATGGATGGAACTAGAAGAAACCATTCTGAGCGAGGTAACCCAGTCAGAAAGGATTGGCATTGTATGTACTCACTCATATGTGGATTTTAGACATAGAGTGAAGGATGGCCAGCCTGCAACCCAGGCTGCTGGAGAGGCTGGTAAATGAGGAGGATCCTAAGAGAGACATACATGGTTCCCTGTAGAAGGGGAAAGGGACAAGATCTCCTGAGAAAATTGGGAGCATGGGAGGAGGTGAGAGAAGCTACCAGAATGAGAAGGGGAAAAGAGGAGGGGTGAGGTGGACATGAGGGAACAGAAAGGTTGTATCGGAGGAAGAATAGAATAAAAGAAGAAAGGAGATGCTATAATAGAGGGAGACATTATAGGTTTAAAGAGAAATCAAGCACTAGGGAAATGTCTGTAGAGCTACAAAGATGACACTAACTGACAATCTAAGCAACAGAGGAAAGGCTTCCTTAAATAACCTCTCCTGATAATGAGATTGATGACTAATTCATATGCCATCGTATAGCCTTAATCCAGAAGCAGGTGGAAGTAGAAGCAGACACCCACAGCTAGACCCTGAACTAAACTGAAATCTAGATGCAAAGAAGGACTGATGAGCAAAGGGGTCCATACCAGGCTGGTGAAACCCACAGAAACAGCTGACGTGAAGAAAGGAAAACTCTTGGTCCCCAGACTGATAGCTGGGAAACCATCATGCAAAGGATCCAGCCCTGTTGAACGCGGGTGTCAGTGAGGAGACCTTGGAAATCTTTGGGGCCTCTTGTAGTGGATCAGTACTTATCACTACAATAGGAATGGACTATAGTAGCCCATCCCACATGGAGGGATACTCCCTGAGCCTACGCCATATCCCAAAGAATATGACAGATTTGAAGACCCCTTTGGAAGGCCTCAGCCTCCCAGGGGATCAGAAAGGGTATAGGATGGGGAGGGCATTAGTTGGGGGGCCAGGGGAGGAGGTGAGAGGGGAGGCAGAGGGACCTGGGATTGATATGTAAAATAATTTTCTTTCTAAGAAAAAAAATCCCCCAAGATTAATTCAAATAAAACAAAAGCAAAACCACCTCACACCTCTGTCTTTCAGGTCCCAGCAACACCACTTCATTCATTCTAGTGTCTTTGGGAGCTACAGTTTTTCAAGCAGTATACCCTTGTCCAATCAACCCAACATACAAATGTTCTTTGAAATGAGTCATTCGTCTGGTTCAAGGCCTCTGGCCTCTGGTACTCCATCATCACTGGACCCTCACCAAAAACTCCGCTCAGGCATCCTGCTGTTGCCCCACTCATGGATATGCTGCTGCTATACTTAGGTAGTACCAGTATCTTCATGAACTACAGCAAGTCATAGATGGGGTAGATGTTGGTGTGGGCCAACCTGAGCCCCAGATTGTGGGTCTGCATGGTAGCTGAGTTGGTCAATCTGGGAAACTTGGACTTCCACCCTTAGGCAAGAGATAGAGCCTGCTCTCCTAAGCCTATGCCATGGGGCCAGCTCTCCCATGAGCTTGGTGAGGTATGGGGTCAACTCTCCAGAGTGAGGGGACCAGTTCTCCTACTGAAGTGTCAAGTGAGGGATAGGGCCAGATATCACAGGTCTAGTGAAGGGCAGGGCTATTCACCATGGCCCTCGAATTTTAACTCCCATTGTGTCTATGGCCCCTCATGGTTACACTGGCCATGGACATCAACAAAGACCCACTGCAGTGGGATAACAGATAGAGAGAGCAGCTCATAGTGGATATCACCATGGCCATGTGTCAGTGAAGATCACCCAGATCAGTATGGCCTCAGAAGTAGTAGGACCCTTGGATTATATAGTCACAGGTAGCTCACTAGACCCCGTGCATCCACACAGTACTTGGTGGGTACTGGAGACATGGACATGGACTCAGCTCCAGGTTGTGGTAAGGCCAGGGTCCCAGATATGGCCCTTAGCAGCAATCTGATCTTGGACAGCACCATGGCCCCAAAAGTCAGCATAGGCCACCCAGATCAGCATGGATCTGGTGGTGTCATTGCCCTTGGACACCATCGTGGTCATTGCTTGCATCCTAGAACCCAGGCATCTGTGTGGCCTCTGGCGGCAAGGTGGGCAAAGGACATCAACACAGACATGGTCCTCAGTAGTAACCTGGGCTTGGATGTTACCATGGTCCCAGGTGACAGTGTAGGCCACTCAGATCAGCATGGCCCTAGGGGCAGCCTGGCCCTTGGGCACCAACAAGGCCCAGGTTGTCCCCAAGCCTTTGGCATCATCACAGTCTTTTTTTTGGTGGAGGGGGGGTTAAAAAGCTGTCCTGGAACTAGCTTTTTTTACATTGTAATGTGAATTATTTTTTATATTTTTATTTTACTTTTATTTTTATTACAAAAAAGATTGTATTACATGACAATCCCAGTTCCCTTCTCCCTCCCTTCCTCCCCTACCACCCCCCTAGATAATACCCTACCTATCACATATCCTTTCTTCTAATCTACACCTGACTCAACCTTTCTGCTCTCAAGTTAGTTTTGATGTGCACTTCTCTGGTGGCTAAGAATGTTGAACATTTCTTTAAGCATATTTATGCCTCTATTGAGAATTCTGTTTAGACTCCTTGTTGTGATTGGATTATTTGGTTTTACGAAATCTAGTTTCTTCAGCTCTTTATATATTTTGAATATTAGCCCTCTATCAGATGTATAGTTGGAAAAAAAAAACCTTTTCCCTTTCAGTAGCCTGCTGCTTTGTTCTAATGATAGTGGCCTTTACCTTACAGAAGAGTAAGTTTCATGAGTTCCCTTTAATTATTGTTGCTCTTAATGCCTGTATCAATGTTGTACTGTTTGGAAAGTGTTCTCCTGTGCCAATTACTTCAAGATTCTTCCCCACTTTCACTTCTATCAGGTTCAGTGTATCTGTGTTCATGTTGAGGTTTTTGATCCATTTGCAATTGAATGTTGTGTAGCATGATAATTATGGATCTATTTGCATTCCTCTACAGGCAGTCATCCAGTTTTATCAATACCAATTGTGGAAGATGCTGTCTTTCATCCCATTTATTATATTTCTGGCCTCTTTATCAAAAATCAGACGTCCATAGGTGTGTGGCTTTATATCTTCAATTTAATTCTGTAGATTGAAATATCTGTGTGCATGCCAGTTCCATGCTGATTTTACTATGATAGCTCTGTAATACAACTTTAAATCAGGAATGGTGATACTTCGGGAAACTCTTTTATTTTTCAAGATTATTTGAGCTATCCTCAATTTTGTTTGAATCTGAATATTGTTTTTGGTAGCATGACCATTTTAACTATGCTAACCCACCAATCTGTGAGCATGGATTTATTTCCATCTCCTGATATATTATTGAGTTATTTCTTTGAAGACATGAAGCTTTTTTCATCATACATGTCTTTCACTTGATTGGTTAGAGTTACACCCAAAATATTTTATACTATTTGAGGTTATTGTGAATAGTACTGTTTCCCTAATTTCTTTCTCAGTTCATGTGCCTTATGTATATAGGTAGGCTACTTATTGTTTGAGATAATCTTGCATCCTGCCACTTCCCTGAAACTATTTATCAGCTGTAAAAGTTCTCTGGTAGATTTTTTGAGTCACGTATTAAAACACTCACATCATCTCTAAATAATTAAACTTTAACTTGGCACTATCCAATTTGTATTCCCTTGATCTCCTTCAGCTTTCTAACTATTCTGACTAAAACCACATTCAATAGGTATGGAGAGTAGAAAGCATAGTCTTGTTCCTGAGTTTAGGGTATTTAAAGTTTCTCTCTATTTAAGCTGATGTTAGCCATAGTCTTGCTGTAAATTGCCTTTCTTATGTTATGTACGTGGTATTCCTAATCTCACTAGGACTTTTGTCATGAAGGGTTGTTGGATTTTGTCAAAGGCATTTTCTTCATCTAGTGAAATGATCATGCGTGGATTTTTTTTCACTTTGCTTCTATTTTGGATAACATTTATTGATTTTTGTACACTGAAGCATCCCTGCATCTCTGGGATGAAGCCTGCATGATCATGGTATATGATATTTATGATGTGTTCTTGCATTTGTTTTGTAAGCTTTTTTTGTTTTTGTATGTATGTCCATAGGAGAAATTAGTCTCTCATTCTCTTTCTTTGTGGGATCTTTATGTGGTTTGGGTATCAGCGTAACCAGGGCCACATAAAATGAATTAGGCATTGTTCTTCCTGTTCCTATTTTGTGTAATAATATGGAGATTGTTGGTGTTAATTCTTTTTGAATGTCTGTTAGAATTTTTGATTGAACCATCTGTCCCTGGAATTTTTGCTGTGTTTTGTGATGTTTATGGGTGGCAGACTTTTTTTTCACTATGTGTAATAGGTCTGTGTAAATTGCTTATCTGATCTTGATTTAACTTTGGGAAGTGATATTACTGAGGAAATTATCCATTTAATTTAGATTTTCCAATTTGGTGGAGTAGAGGTTTTTAACATGCATTATTATAAATCTCTAGATTTCCTCAGTGTCTGTTGTTATGTCCCTCCTTTCATTTCTGATTTTGTTAATTTGGATATTCTCTCTGTGTCCTTTAATTAATTTGGATAACTTTGTCTACATTATTGACCTTCTCAAAGTTCCAATTCTTTTCATTTATTCTTTGTATTGCGTTCTTTTTTTTTTAATTTTATTTTATTTTATTAGTTCTAGATAGGGAACAAGCTTATTTCAAGTCCCTTCTCCCTCTCCCTCCCCTCACCCCCAAACTTTCTCCCCCACCCCCAGCCCATCCCCCCAACCCCATCCACCCACTACTCCCCAGGCAGGGTAGGGCCCTCAACGGGAGCTCAGCAAAGTCCACCAAGTCTTCCTATGCTGATCCTGGGCCCTTCCCCATGTGTCCAGGGCCAGAGTGTAACCCTTCATATGGGATGGGCTCTCAAAGTCCCTTTTTGCACCAGGGAAAAATACTAATCCACTACCAGAGGCTCCCTGGAGTGCAGAGGCCTCCTTATTGACATCTATGTTCTGGGGTCTGGATCAGTCTTGTACAGGCCTCCTGGACAGCATCTGGGGTCGATGTGCTCTCCCTTGTTCAGGCCAACAGTTCCTGTGGGTTTCTCCATCCTAGTACAGACCCCTTCGTTCTTCATTCCTCCCTCTCTTCAACTAAATTCCCGATTTCGGCTCATTGTATATCTGTGGATGTCTGTCTCTGTTTCCATCAGCCACTGGGTGAGGGCTCTAGGATGGCATAAAGAGAAGTCATCAATCTCATTTTAGGGGGAGGGTTTTTAGGTTATCCTCTCCACCATTGCCTGGATTGTCAGATCGTGTCATCCTTGTAGGTCTCTGGAGATCTCCCTGGTTCCTGATCCCTTCTCGGGCCTACAGTGGCTCCCTCTGATATCGTATCTCTCATCTTGCTCTCTTTCCTCTATTCTTCCCCCAACTCAATGTTTCTGCCCCTCCATTTCCTCTCCTCTTCTCCTCTTCTCTTGCTCTTATTGTAGCAGCTCCTTCCCCCCCCACCCTCATGCCCCCAATTAGTTCGGGAGTTCATGCCATTTCCATTCCTGGGGACCATTTAACCCTTAGAGTCCTTCATGTTTCCTAGTTTCTTTGGTGAAGAGCATTATATACTGGTAGTCTTTTGTTCTATGTCTAAAATTCATATATCAGTGAGTACATACCTTGCTTGTCTTTTTGTGACTGGGTTACCTCACTCAGGATGGTTTCCTCTAGTTCCATCCATTTGCCTGCGAATTTCAAGATTCCATTGCTTTTTTCTGCTGAGTAGTACTCCATTGTATAAATGTACCACATTTTCTCAATCCATTCTTCAATAGAGGGGCATCTAGGTTGTTTCCAGGTTCTGGCTATTACAAACAATGCTGCTATGAACATGGTTGAACATATGTCCTTGTTGTAAGTACATGCCCTATTTGGGTATATACCCAAGAGAGGAATGGCTGGATCTTGAGGTAGACTGATTCCCATTTTTCTGAGCAACCGCCATACTGATTTCCAGAGTGGTCTTACAAGATCGCACTCCCACCAGCAATGGAGGAGTGTTCCTTTTTCTCCACATCCTCTCCAGCATAGATTGTCATTGGTGTTTTTTATTTTAGCCATTCTGACAGGCGTGAGATGGTATCTCAGAGTTGTTTTGAGTTGCATTTCTCTGATGGCCAATGATTTTGAGCACTTTTTTAAGTGTCTTTCAGCCATTTCAGATTCCTCTGTTGAGAATTCCCTATTTAGTTCTGCACCCCACTTTTTAATTTCGTTGTTTGGTGTTTTGGTGGCTAGCTTCTTGAGCTCCTTATATATTTTGGAAATCAGTCCTCTGTCAGATGTGGGATCGGTGAAGATCTTTTCCCATTCTGTGGGTGGTCGTTTTATCCTACTGACTGTTTCCTTTGCCTTGCAGAAGCTTCTCAGTTTCAGTAGGTCCCATTTATTAATTGCAGACCTCAATGTCTGTGCTTCTGGCGTAATGTTCAGGAAGTGGTCTCCTGTGCCAATTTGTTCAAGGGTTGTTCCCACTTTCTCTTCTAGAAGATTCAGTGTGGTTGGATTTATGCTGAGATCTTTGATCCATTTGCACTTAAGTTTTGTGCATGGTGACAGGTATGGATCTATCTGTAATTTTCTGCATGTCCGCATCCAATTGTGCCAGCACCATTTGTTGAAGATGCTGTCTTTTTTCCATTGTATAGATTTAGCACCTTTGTCAAAAATAAGGTATCCATAGGTGCGTGGGTCGATATCAGGGTTTTCAATTCGATTCCATTGGTCTATCAGTCTATTTTTGTGCCAATACCAAGCTGTTTTCAGAACTATGGCTCTATAGTAGAGCTTGAAGTCGGGGATGGTGATGCCTCCAGAAGATCCTTTATTGTAAAGAGTTGTTTTGGCTATCCTGGGCTTTTTATTTTTCCATATAAAGTTGAGTATTGTTCTTTCAATGTCTGTGAAAAACTGTGTTGGGATTTTGATGGGGATTGCATTGAATCTGTAGATTGCTTTTGGCAGGATTGCCATTTTTACTATGTTAATTCTACCTATCCATGAGCATGGGAGATCTTTCCATTTTCTGGTATCTTCTTTAATTTCTTTCTTTAAGGTCTCAAAGTTCTTATTGTACAGGTCTTTCACTTTTTTGGTTAGTGTTACCCCCAGGTATTTTATGTTGCTTGTGGATATTGTGAAAGGTGATGTTTCCCTGATTTCTTTCTCATTGGATTTATCATCTGTGTATAGTAGGGCTACTGATTTTTTTGAGTTAATTTTGTATCCTGCTACCTTGCTGAAGGTGTTTATCAGCCGTAGGAGTTCCCTGGTAGAGTTTTTCGGGTCACTAATGTAGACTATCATGTCGTCTGCAAATAGTGAAAGTTTTACTTCATCCTTTCCAATTTGTATCCCTTTGATCCCCTTTTCTTGTCTTATTGCTATAGCCAGAACTTCAAGTACAATATTGAAGAGATATGGAGAGAGTGGACAGCCTTGTCTTGTTCCTGATTTTAGAGGAAACGCTTTGAGTTTCTCTCCATTTACTTTGATGTTGGCTATTGGTTTGGTATATATTGCCTTGATCATGTTTAGATATGTTCCTGTTATTCCTGTTCTCTCCAAGATCTTTATCATGAAGGGATGTTGGATTTTGTCAAAGGCTTTTTCAGCATCTAGTGAGATGATCATGTGGTTTTTCTTTTTAAGTTTGTTTATATAGTGGATTACATTGATGGATTTTCGTATGTTGAACCATCCTTGCATCCCTGGGATAAAGCCTACTTGATCATGGTGGATGATTTTTCTGATATGTTCTTGTATTCGGTTGGCCAATATTTTGTTGAGTATTTTAGCATCGATGTTCATGAGGGATATCGGTCTGTAGTTCTCTTTCTTAGTCATATCTTTGTGAGGCTTGGGTATCAAAGTGATTGTAGCCTCATAGAAAGAGTTTGGCAATATCCCATCTGCTTCTATTGTGTGGAACAGTTTGAGGAGTACTGGAATTAGCTCTTGTTTGAATTTCTGGTAGAATTCTGCAGTGAAGCCATCTGGCCCTGGGCTTTTTTTGGTTGGGAGGCTTTTGATTACTGCTTCTATCTCATTAGGGGTTATAGTTCGATTTAAACTGTTTATCTGATCTTGATTTAATTTTGGTAAGTGATATTTATCCAGAAAGTTGTCCATTTCCTTTAGGTTTTCCAATTTTGTGGAATACAGGTTTTCAAAGTATGACCTAAAGATTCTCTGGATTTCCTCAGTGTCCGTTGTTATGTCTCCCTTTTCATTTCTGATTTTGTTAATTAGCATGCTCTCTCTCTGCCTTTTGGTTAGTTTGGCTAGAGGCTTGTCTATCTTGTTGATCTTCTCAAAGAACCAACTCTTTGTTTCATTGATTCTTTGTACTGTTTTCCTAGTTTCTACTTTGTTGATTTCGGCTCTCAGGTTGATTATTTCCTGGCGTCTACTCCTCCTTGGTGAGTTTGCTTCCTCTTGCTCTAAAGCTTTCAGTTGTTCTGTCAATTCTCTAATGTGACTTTCCTCCAGTTTCTTCATGTGAGCACTTAGTGCTATGAACTTCCCTCTTAGCACTGCTTTCAGGGTGTCCCATAAGTTCGGGTATGTTGTGTCTACATTCTCATTAAATTCTAGAAAGTCTTTGATTTCTTTTTTTATTTCTTCCTCAACCAAGGAATGGTGCAATTGGGAGTTATTCATTTTCCACGTAAATGTAGGTTTTCTGCAATTCGTATTGCTGTTGAATTCTAGCTTTAATGCATGGTGGTCTGATAAGATACAGGGGGTTATTTCAATACTTTTGTACCTGTGGAGGTTTGCTTTGCTGCCAACTATGTGGTCAATTTTTGAGAAGGTTCCATGTGGCGCTGAGAAGAAGGTATATTCTTTTGTGTTTGGATGGAATGTTCTATAGATATCTGTTAAACCCAGTTGTGTCATAACTTCTTTCAGATCCTTTGTTTCTTTGTTAAGTTTCTGTCTAGTAGTTCTGTCCAGTGGTATAAGGGGGGTGTTGAAGTCTCCTACTATAAGTGTGTGTGGTTTTATGTGTGGTTTGAGCTTTAGTAATGTTTCTTTTACAAAAGTGGATGCTTTTGTATTAGGGGCATAGATGTTCAGGATTGAGACTTCGTCTTGATGGACTTTTCCTGTGATGAGTATGAAATGCCCTTCTTTATCTCTTTTGATTGCTTTCAGTTTAAAGTCTAATTTGTTAGATATTAGTATTGCTACCCCAGCTTGTTTCTTGAGCCCATTTGATTGGAAAATCTTTTCCCATCCTTTTACTCTGAGGTATCGCCTGTCTTTGAATTTGAGGTGTGTTTCTTGTAAACAGCAGAAGGATGGATTCTGTCTTCGTATCCATTCTGTTAGCCTGTATCTTTTTATGGGTAAGTTAAGACCATTGACATTCAGGGATATTAACGTCCATTGTTCATTGGTTCTTCTTAGTTTTGGATTTATTGTTGGTGGTATCATTGCGTGTGGATTTTGCCCTTCTGTTTCTTTTTGTGTTTGGTGAAATTCGATTAACTACTGACAGTGTTTTTGTGAGTGTAGTTATGTTCGTTGGGTTGGAGTTTTCCTTCCAGAGCCTTCTGTAGTGCTGGATTTGTTGATATGTATTGTTTAAATCTGTTTTTGTCGTGGAATATCTTGTTTTCTCCATCTATAGTGATTGAAAGTTTTGCTGGGTACAGTAGTCTGGGTTGACATCCATGCTCCCTTAGTGCTTGTAGGGTATCTATCCAAGACCTTCTGGCTTTCAGAGTTTCCATTGAGAAGTCGGGTGTGATTCTGATTGGTTTGCCTTTATATGTTACTTGGCCTTTTTCCTTTGCTGCTCTTAATATTTTCTCTTTATTCTGTAGATTTGGTGTTTTGATTATTATGTGTCGGGGGACTTCTTTTTGTGGTCCAGTCTGTTTGGTGTCCTGTAAGCTTCTTGTACTTTCATAGGCATATCCTTCTGTAGGTTGGGGAAGTTTTCTTCTATGATTTTGTTGAATATGTTTTCTGTACCTTTGAGCAGTATTTCTTCACCTTCTTCTACACCTATTATTCTTAGGTTTGGCCTTTTTACGGTGTCCCATATTTCCTGGATATTTTGTGTTAGGGTTTTGTTGGACTTGAGGTTCTCTTTGGTGGATGAATGTATATCCTCTAGCGAGTCTTCAGTGGCTGAGATTCTCTCTTCCATCTCTTGAATCCTGTTGGATACACTTACATCTTTAGTTCCTGATCGTTTATCCAACCTTTCCATTTCCAACATGGTCTCATTCTGTGTTTTCTTTATTGTGTGTATTTCAGCTTTCATGTTTTGAACTATTTCAAGAGCTTCCTTCACTTGCTTGGATGTTTTTTCTTGGCTTTCTTTGGATTCTTTAAGAGATTTATTTATTTCTTGAATTTTTTGGTTTGTCTTTTCCTCCAATTCATTTAATTTTTTGTTTGTTTTCTCTTCTATTTCTTTAAGGGATTTTCTTGTTTCCTCTTTAAAGGTCTCTATCAACTTGCTGAGATAATTTTTGAGGTCCATCTCATCTTCATGCTCTGTGTTGGGCTTTTCAGCTCTTGCTGGAGTGGAGTCCCTAGGTTCTGGTGGTGTCATGTTGGTCTTTGTGTTGTTGAGTGAAATCTTATTCTGTCTTCTCCCCATATCCTTTTAGTGGGTGCGGGTGGGTTCTCTCTATCTCCTCTTGTGGCCCAGTGGTGTGTGGGGGCTAGGAATTCGATGTCCACAACTCTAGATGATCTCGACGCTCCTGGTGGTCTCCTCGCTAGTTCCTAGTTTCTTGGTCGTTCGGCGGAATGGAAGAGTGGGGTGCTACCAGATTTGGGGCACAGGGAGCTCCTCCCTGCCTGGGCTTGTCTGGCCCAAGCCGGCAGGCTCAGGAGGGGGTGGTGGGATGGGGGTGGTGGGGTGTTCTGGCCTGGAGTCGGGAGCGGGCAGGAGCTCACTCACCTAGTTCCAGGTCAGTCTGCGGCGGCGGAATGTAAGAATGGGGTGCTAGCAGATTGGTGGGGCAGGGGGCTCCTCCCTCTCTGGGCGTGTCTGGCCCAAGCCGGCAGGCTCAGGCGGGGGTGGTGGGATGGGGGTGGTGGGGTGTTCTGGTCTGGGGTCGGGAGCGGGCAGGAGCTCACTCACCTAGTTCCAGGTCAGTCTTCGGCGGCGGAATGTAAGAATGGAGTGCTAGCAGATTGGTGGGGCAGAGGGCTCCTCCCTCTCTGGGCGTGTCTGGCCCAAGCCGGCAGGCTCAGGAGGGGGTGGTGGGATGGGGGTGGTGGGGTGTTCTGGTCTGGGGTCGGGAGCGGGCAGGAGCTCACTCACCTAGTTCCAGGTCAGTCTGCGGCGGCGGAATGTAAGAATGGGGTGCTAGCAGATTGGTGGGGCAGAGGGCTCCTCCCTCTCTGGGCGTGTCTGGCCCAAGCCGGCAGGCTCAGGAGGGGGTGGTGGGATGGGGGTGGTGGGGTGTTCTGGTCTGGGGTCGGGAGCGGGCAGGAGCTCACTCACCTAGTTCCAGGTCAGTCTTCGGCGGCGGAATCTGTATTGCGTTCTTTATCTACATTTTTGTGATTTCAGCAGTCAGTTTGATTATTTATTACCATCTACTTATTTGGAGGAAGATTTCTTCTATTTGTTCTAGAGGTTTCAGGTGTGCTTTTTTGTTGTTAGCTTGAAATCTTCCCAGGTTTTTGTTTTGTTCTTGTTTTAGTTTTTTATGTAGACAATTAGTGCTGTGAACTTGCCCCTCCCCGTGACTTTCTTTGTGTTCAAAAGTTTGAGTATGTTGTGCACTTATTATCATTCAGTTCTAGAAAGTACTTATTGTTTTACTTCATATTTGTCTTGACCCATTTTTTTCATTAAGTTCAGAGTTACTCAGTTTTGATATGTTTCTAATCTTTCTTCTTGTTTCTGTTGTTCTAAAAACCCAGCTTTAATCCATAGTGGTCTGATATGATACAGGGTGTTATTTCACTTTTCCTATATCGGTTGGTACTTGTTTTAGAGTGTTCCATATGGTGGTGAGAATAAAGTATATTTTGTGTCTTAGCGTGATATATTCTGCAAATATCTTTTAAGGTCATTTTTTTCTGTCTGTTAGCTCCATTATTTTTCTGTTTAGTTTCTGTTTGAATGACTTGTTTATTGGTCAGAGTGGAGTATTGAAGTCTCCTCACTATCAGTGAGTGAGGGGAAGTATGTGATTTAAGCTGTAGAAGTGTTTCTTTCACAAACTTGGGTGTCCTTTAATTAAGGGCACAGATTTTAAGATTTGAAAAGTCATGTTAGTAATTTTTACCTTGACTAAGCATGTAATGTTCTTCCCTATCTCTTCTGATTTGTTTTGTTTTGAAATCTATTTTGTTAAATGTTAAAAATGGCTACACAAAATTTACCTATTAGGATCATTTGTTTGGAATATCTTTTCCCATACTTTTGCCCCAATGAGTTGTCTATCCAGCATGTTGAGCTGTATTTCTTTGATGCTACAGACACTGTTTTGCATCCATTCTGTTAGTATTTGTCTTTTTGTGGGGTAATTGAGTCCACTGGCATTTAGAAATATCCATGACTCATAATTCTTGCTTCCTGTTGTTTTGTTGTTGGTTGTGGTGGTGATTGTTTTTGTTGTTGTTGCTGGTGATGTGTGAATGCATACTACCTTTCTTTTTGTCTTGTGGTTCTCAGATTATTTATTCCATGTATTTTCATGGTTGTGTTCTACCTTCTTTCGTTGTAGTTTTCCTCCCAACACCTTCATTTCTGCTAGATTTCCAAATAAATATCATTAATTTTGACTTCATCATGAAATATCTTATTTCCTGTATCTGTGATGATTTAAAGTTTGCTGTCTGTAGTCAAGGCTGGCATCTGTATTGTCTTACACTCTACAACATTTGTGTCCAGGATTTTCTGGCTTATAGAATGTCCATTGAGAAACCCATTGATTAATTCTAACATGTCTGCCTTTGTGTATTATTTCATTTTACCCCTTGCTCTTAATATTCTTTCCTTACTCTTTACATCTTTTCTCTTCATCACTATGTGGTGAGGGGATGTTCTTTTTGGACCAATCTATTTATTGTTTGTGTAGGTTTGGAAGAAAAAGGCCTCCAAAGCATATAGCAGTTTTAGGACTTGTGGCTTTGTTAGAGTAGATGTGGACATGTGGAGAAAATGTGCCACCATGGGTATAAGCTTTGAAGATTCTATGCTTAAGCTACACCCAGTGAGATGGTTCAATTCTTGTTGACTGTGGATGAAGAAACAGAATGTTCACACACCTCTCCAGCACCATGTCTGCCTGTATGACACCATGTCCCACCATGACAATCATGGACTAAATCTCTGAAACTTTAAGCCACACCAACTAAATATTTTTCTTTATGAGTCGCCAAGCTCATGTGGTCTCTGTACTGCAACAGAAACCCTGACTAAGACAGTGTTCTTGTATGTTTTTGTACCTTTACAGACATCATTTTCTTTGATCAGGAAACCATTATAATTTTTTTTTCAAAATATTTTCTAGGCCTTTGAGTTGGTCTTATTTTCCTTCTACTCGTCTTATTATTATCCTGGGTTTGGTCTTTACCTTGACTCCCAATTCCTTGATGTTTCAGGTCAGGAATTTTTTAGATGTAACATATGCTTTCACCTATGTATTCATTTCTTCCATTTTATTTTCAACATCTGATATTCTTTCTTTCATTTCTTGTACTCTGCTGGTGACGCTTCCGTCTGTAGTTTCTCTGTGAATTCCTTAATTTGTTTTTTTCTTTATTAATTCTCTTTTCATTTTCAGCTCTTCAACATTTTCATTTGTTTCTTTCCATGGTTTCTGGTGTTTTCCAAGCTATATTTATAGGGTAAGTTTATTTCTTCAACCTGTTTCTTTGTATTATCTTGGGTTCCTTATGGGATTTATTTATTACTTGAGGACCTCTGTCATCTTTATTTGGGTTGTTTTAAGGTCTTTTACTTGTTCCTTGCCTATGTTGGAATATTCATGGCCTGCTGTTGACTTGGATTTTGTGGATACATTGTGCCCAGGCTATTATTGATTGTGTTTTTATGCTGGTGTGTAGACATCTGGGACTGGGAATGTTATATGCCTGGGTACTGATTTCTGGTTTTGTCCTTGTTGGGTATGTGTTTTGTTCATTAGTTTCTGTTTTCTATGTATTTTCAGGTAGTATGTTGGCCTAGTGTTGCCTGGTAGGAAAGCAGGGCTTAAGTGGAATAAGAGAATCAAGAAGGGGGGAAGGAGGCTAGCAATCTGCAAGATTTGTTGCCAGGAGATAAAGCTGGGATTGTGTCACGCCCAGCCAAGCAGGATGTGTGGGAAGGTGGCCATCAGCCAGGTAGAGTTAGGGCTGCAGCTGGGGCTCTCCTGACCACAGACATGGGCATATGCTATACAAGAGGATAAGTAGATGTGAAGAGCCTGAAACTTAATTGGGTGTAAGTCCCTAAATTAGTAATAGAAGGCACAAGATGCCAATTATTATGCTATCTACATTCAGGGTCTCTGCAGGTCCCCATTTTCTTTAATATAATTAGAGGGCCAACGGTTGGGATATCCTTGAGGGGACGGTGACTGTTTTATGTCAGGGGGAATCATGGGTTAGAGAGTGTGGACAACCCTACTTGCCATTAGGGATGACATTGCATGATGGCCATTCCTGTCTTAGGGGCTTGTCTCAAACAAGGACTCTCAGCGCACCCTCTATTGCCCATCATTGGCTACCCAGCCCTGCTCACCAAATAAGGAATGAACTCAGTGATCTTGCAGATGACTTGGTCATATGACTTATGATTAGAGTTCATCACAGCTGTCTCTCATTTCAGCCAAATCAAGGTAATGATAGTGCACCTGTACAGGCTGCGTTTTGATAGCATCTTTCTGATTCTCAATGAAGGGCATCAATTTATTAAAAAGAAAAGGTCTGAGCAATAGAAGAATTAATAGGCCAACCAAGAGGTCTAACAGGGAAAGAAGATAGGGCAGCAATCCACTCCAGGCACTCCAAATAGGTTGGTCCAACAGTTCTCTATGGCGGTTTTCAAGGTCTTCTTAATGTTTTATTATTCGATCTCGAACAATGCCTTATTTGTTACCCTAAAAGCAGTATTTCTCCTGTAAAGTCAAGCACATGCCTCCCTTGACTGAAGTAACTAAGCCTAGATCTCTCCCATTTTGTAGGACTACCTCTGCTAGAGTCAAACTGATCTTGTAGATACTGGATGGATCTATAAATAGTCTTTTCATCAGCAGCATTTTGCTGTAACAGTTGAGAATAGGTCTTTAAGGCTACTCCCATGCTAGTGGAGCCAGTGGCTAGAGCTCCCTGCCACACCAAGACCTACCAATAGGGGAATGAATGGAACAGCCCTCTTACATCTGGGGATGAGACACTCCATGCTAGATATAGGGACAGGCTTGTCCCCAGGTAAAATCTCTATATCTGGGAGGATGGTGGCCAGGGCACATAGCCCTGTCCAATTGGCTGGCAGCATGGAGTATGCTAACTTATTTCTACAAATAATAATCTGTCCTGGAAGCAGAAATTTTGAGTCAGGTGTAGATTAGAAGAAAAGACATATGACAGATAGGATTTTAGTTGGGGGGTGGTAGAGGAGGAAGGGAGGGAGAAGGGAACTGGGATCGACATGTAATTCAATCTTGTTTGTAATTCAAATATATAAAAAATAAAAGAAACAGAAAAAAAAAGAATCTGTCCTGGTCTGGCACAGAGAGCTGTGGACACATTAATCACTGAGAAAGATGAGGTAAAGGAAACTTGGCCTACAACTATACCAAAACAATGGTTCTTAAAATATTTATAGAAGCACAAAGAATAACTAAATCCTGTAGGTTGAATTCTAAAAGGAATGCTGAGCTGACCATTACTTCTCAGCAGGGAACCATTGATGGGTATCAAAGAGTCATTGAACATGGGGACTGCTCAAGGCCACTGACTACCTAAAGCTAAGCACAGCCAGCAATCTTCTGCCAAACTGGGGTTGGTGACGTTTAAAGCATAGTGAGTGGCAGCTATTATCTCTGATGTATAGGGACCAGTCCACTCCGCTAGATTTGGGAAGAAATAAGGGATGATAAGCTATGTGAGGAATTAGGGGGTCAGTCATAAATTGGATTTTCTCCTGGATCATGGTTTCTCTAACCTGGTCTGTGGGCTCACAATCAGAGACAAGGATGGGAGCTATTTTATTCCAACATGCCGGTTTTCCTGGGGTGGCATGGCAGGAGGTTGTGGCATATTTGTAATTGCCAAAAACCTGGGGTGTAATAGACCAATCATCTCCAAGGGTGTCAATGTAAGTGATTTCGGGTACGGCAGTAAAGTAAGTATGACTATTATGTGTGCATTCCTAGAATGTGCTGTATCACATGGCATTCATCAGGCTTACAAAATTGCATTCCGAAGGGAAGGGCCCTGGTTGTCCATTGACCCTAGGGACGATTTTAGGTTTGGTAATGCAACTCACATTTTCATTAAAGCCTGTGCCAGTATTATAAACCCACAGATAGGCTGACTTATTTCCACATTCCACAGTCCTTAGAGAGATGTGACTTGAAGTCAGGGCATGTAGGGTTAGTGTACTTTCCTATGGGTGTCCATACAGGGATGCTAGCAACTTGTCTGGATTGATTGGTCCTTGATCAAACCTTGCCTATGAGTGAGACCCCAACAGCAGGATGGTTCCGAGTGTGATGTGAATCTTTATTTCTGTAAAACAGAAAGGAAAAAATTCTCAGAAGGGGCAATTACCTCTGGAATGACTTAAGTTATTATTTATTTATTTATTTAACTAATCTTTCAGGAAGCCACCTGGGAGATTTCACTTCTTTATAGTATATGCATACTGATCTTCGTACCCACATTAGAACTGGATCAGGCCCATGCCAAGTGTTGTATAAGGCGTGTTTCCAAATTACAGTGCTTAATTAATTGTGCCAGTCATAGAAAATTATTTCTTTAACATTCCTGAGATGATAATTACCTTACTTTCTTTTCCCTCTCTGCCCTTCAAGCCCTCCTATACAATTCTTCCTACTCCTTTTTTAAATTCGTGCAATAATTATACTCAATCTGTATAATGTTGCCTGTGTCTATGCTTTCAAGACTGACCATTTCATATGACATAACGAGTTGTTGTACTCTACACTGGGGAAAATCATTTCTCCCATGCTCAGGATTCTTCACTTGCCTGTAGTTCTTTGTGTAGTTTTGAGGCCTTGAGGGGATTTCCTCATCTACTTTAGCATGTCTGCTGTTGTTCATTTTCAGCTCATGTTTAATCTGTCATGTTGGTGTGAATTTATGATTGTAGCTTCTGACATTTCTACAACACCCAACTATACAGGAAACTCCTAGTTCTTCTGGTGATTCCAATCCCTCTTCTACAATGATCCCTGATCCACAGGTTTTTTAAGACACATCTACTAGGGTTTGCAGAGTCTACACACCCAGAAATGAGCTCACAGTGGACTATAAATGGATTTAGGGCAGTCATAGAAAAGCCAGAATTCCTCAGTGTATTAGTCAGGTTTCTCTAGAATAACACAAATTTTAGTGAGTGTGTGTGTGTGTGTGTCTGTGTGTGTGTGTGTGTGTGTGTGTGTGTGTGTGTGTGTGTGTGTGTGTGTGTGTGTCTGTGTCTGTGGGTATGTGGGACTGTGATGTATTATTTATTATAAGACCAACAGTCTGTGGCCAAGCTAATACAACAAAATCATATTGATGAAGTAACACAGTCACAGAAAGATAAATGCCACATGATTTCTCTCATAGAAATTTCCTAACTAAAACTCTTCAGATGTGAGTACATATCCCGAGAAAAGGAGAAAGATACTATTTCTGTGGTGGGAAAGAAACAGAGATGCAAATACCAGGGAACAGATCATCTGACTGGGGAAATGTCAAAAGGGGGTGCTCTATTTAGTGAAGTGGCAAGAGAGAAATACAGAAGGAGGAAGGAAGGTAAAACAACAGTATGGTTTTCTGAAAAAGTCATAAGAAAACATACTATTAATCCAACGCTATAGAAAACACACACACACACACACACACACACACACACACACACACACACACACACACACACACACACACACATGTCTGCCTATAAACACACATATACTGTTTAAATGAAATTTCCCCATCAGGGCTGACCTTCCTCATTCTAAGGGCCAAAGAACACACAGTGAAACCCACAACACCAAGGATGAGAAGGCCCATTTGTGTTCAATTTCAGGGTTTTATAAAAACACACAAAACATACAAGATATTGCCAATGCCCTTGGCTGTCTCCTAGAGGTGGGAGGTGAGTCTCGTTTACTGAAGACACCAGGCATTTCAGAAATAGGTCCAGTAGGTCCTTGCACTGGAACTGAATTGCAACCCTCTTCCCTGGGGGCTACATATCAGGGTATCAGAAGGCACGAAAGAAGAGAAGTACCCATCAATCCTCCCAGCTATTACACCTATGAATCACAACAAAGGCTAATTGGACTTAAGACATGCACAACCTGAGGGAAACAAGCTTGGTATTGGAACCCTAGGCAACTATCAAGACGAATGAAGTCATAGATCTTGGAGAACCTCTACATGCCACTTTATTAAACCAGATAAGCCCTGACAACAAACTCTCTGGACACCTTTCTTTTGGAGAAAGATGGGTAATAGGTTTAACAGGAGAATCATGAGGAGAAAAGAAATAAAATCCACAAGTACCCAATTATAGCAAGCTGTATTTGAGGATGTACACATGGCTGGCCATCTGACTGTCTCACCAAAGTGATGGTTTGAGATAGCAGCCCCTGCTGACCTCTTGAAGTTCCTTTTATAGCAGAGATAAGGTGTTCCCAGGGGTGACAGACTTGTCTGCTTTCATTATTAGAAAGATACAATGAAAGGGAAGGAACAAGAGTAAAGACATACATCATGTGCATGGGGATTAAAGCTTAGTGTAGATTGAAAAACATGTTTGAAGTTCCCATCGCATCTAAGAAACAGGAATGTGTTCTGAATAACAAATAGAACCCTTAACATGAAAGGACTTACCACAGGACAAACAAGAAACTATTCATTAACTACCAACAGAAACCATAACCTACACAGGACAAACAGAAATTTATTCTTAACAGCTTATGTACAAACAGATCCCTTATCCTGCAAGGTATATTTCCCTGCTTTGGTCACCCATTAACTTGAAAGGTATATTTTTCTTGTTTGGTACCCCAATTAATTGCAAAGTATATTTTCTTTTTTGGGTGTCCCATTAACTTCCAAGGTATTTTTTTCCTGCTTGGGTCTCCCATTAATTGCAAAGCATATTGTTCCTGTTTCAGTCTAATAATAGTTGTGCACAGTGGATGCACAGTGGATGTGTGTGTGTGTGTGTGTGTGTGTGTGTGTGTGTGTGTGTGTGTGTGTGCGCGCGCGCTCGCGCGCGTGCGGGTGCGCGTGCGTGCGTGTTTCCAAATACAGAGGAAATTCTGTAAATTAAAGACAGCACTGTTTTCAATAAAGAAAACATAAATGTCAGGACAGTGCACTTCAATTCTGAAAAGGATTGATAGAATGTGATTCCCAAGGTATGTTTGACAACACTATAGCAACATGCTTTAGGTAATTTCATGCTCAGTGGAATACTGACATCCACTGTAGCTTTCATATAATGAGTAAAATACTATGTGAGACATTGTAAAAGAGTAAGTGAGCTATGGACAGAGTTCCAGTAAGGGAAAGGACAATTCTCACAGTGGATCAGGTGCACATTATGACTAAGCCAAGAAACAACATATTACCCTGGGAACAGAGGGTTTGACACGGAGATTGGAAAGCTCTAACATACAGGTGATGACTCAGTAAGAGCAAAGCTTATGGAGTGCTCCACAAATGGTGAGAACAATGCCTGCCAAGTGTCACAGGAGCAGAAAAAGTGTTCTCAGAGTGCTTGCAATAGGGTGTGAACAACGCTAACACATTTTGCACACTGTAAGAATCAAGTCCCAAAATACATGTGGCATACAATAGAAACACTGATGCTAGAATCTTCACTGTTGGAAATTGTTTTTCATTTGAGGTACACCTGTGGTGGTTGTTGTTCAGGGTTCCAGAGATATGCCCATGGTGCCCAATGTCCACCATCTCCTTATCTTCGTGGGGTTCATTCACCAATCTGGGGCCGAGAAAAAGCAAGAAAACAAGTGTCATTGAGTCCCCACTGCTCTGTCATGATCACTTCCTCCTGCCCCATAAAGTCTGCACACTTGCCTACTATCCAAGTTCAAAGCCCCTGCATCCACAATGGAATCCTCTTCTGGCACACAGTGACTACCACCCCTGGCATAGAAGGAGAGAATCATATGGTCTACACATGGAAACCTGACCTGGATGTTGAGAAACCCCAATATATGGGTAGACGAGGTTGCCCCATATCAGAAAAAGGTTAGAGAATGCATGAGAGATTTCCCTCAGCTTCAATGTTGCACCTCAAAGGATTTGAATGGGCAATTGATGTAGGGAAACAAAGAATCAGATGAGATCCCAGTTTCAAAAGAGAAAGCCACATTTTGACGTCAGTATTATAAGAGAATCCCACACTATGGGGGGTAGGGGTGCGTCAATGGGTGACTTACATGTTTACTCATTTTCCTCTTCAGGTTCGTCCATCTCCTCACAGGTTGGGAAATGCTTACTTTCTGGCACCCCATGAATCTTGATAACCTCATGCCTCCTATTGGGTCCTGATGTGGAGAAGATTTGTCCCATTAGCACTGGGTCAGATGGGAAATTTACTGCAATGTTTTGTCAGGATGAGAGAGAACTGGTCATTCAAGTCTGCCCTGGGGACTTGTTCATGGTCTGGTTTGCACATCTTCTGGCTCAGAGAGAGTGAGAAATTGGATACACACCAGATCTGAATAAGAGCCAGTTCTTGTTTCATCTTGTGGCCTCTGATCTTCCTTCACAAGAGAAATTCCCCATCTGCCTTACTTTGTTCAGTGGGTATGTGATGTCAAGTACTGGGTAGAGTCAGAAATATTTCTAGGTTGTCTGGTGGGCTGAAATAACAAGCAATATTCACACACTGAGGCCTTGTAGACATATATTATAATTTGAAGGTACTTCTGAACTCTGATTCTTCAATCCCACAGTATAAATCTAGGTTCTGGGATTCACTTTTGAAAAGACTCACCAAATTTCATATGGAATTATAGAGAACAAATTGTACCTAGATTGTGAATTCCTGTTCTCACATATCAGGTTTTAAGTAAATTGGTCACCCAAGTGCACCCAAGGGTAGAGCAGGACCTATGGCACATACCCACACCACACGCTAGAACAGAGACAGGAAAGCCAGAAGTGCTGTGTCCCCACACATTCTTCTCACCTGATGCCTTCTTACTGTGCCTTTCACAGACAGGTGGCATGCCATGGAGGAACAGGTTCTTCTGAGATTGACCTGAGCCACAGGTTCCTGGCAGACTTTTGGGCTTATCTTATCCTGCTGGCTTCTTCTGTGACCTTAAATTGTGGAGAGTATGTGTAATCAGGGTTGGCAGCATCTCTGTAGTGCTTTAGTGACATACTGTTTCCCTATTTATTACATTTTCACACAGCATCTGCATGACATCATGACATCATGCTTACTTAAAAGAGGAGGAACCTGCACACTTAAAGGGAAGAAGAATGACCTAAACAAATCAGGTTTGCAGGAATATAATACTTGTCTGTCTCATCTCCCCAGAATGACCTTCTTGTAAGCAGAAAGTGGGTGCATGTAATTGGGAGTGTGAGATAAAGATGGTACAGGGAAGAAAGAAGTTAAGGAATCCAAAGGGTCTGTGAAGATAGAGATTCTGTGAAATCAAAAGCTACTGGGCAGCTGCTTGGAGAGAAAATGTAACAGTGAATGGAGAGTTAGAAGGATTGATGGACCAGGATATTGTGAGGAAGTAAATGGAAGGAAAGGAGAAGAAATAATAGATAACAGATAGTGATCTAGGGATAAAACAAGGAGGAGACAGCTGGCCTAATCTTCTGCAGCACACTGCATGTGTGTGGAGGCCTGAATGGGAATAGCTTCCACAGGATAATATTTTGTTGGGTTGTGGGGTGGCTTGAAACAACATGGCTTCCAGGGGGTGTGGCACTATTAGGAGGTGTGGTTTTGCTAGAGTAGGTGTGAACTTGTTGGAGAAACTCTGTTACTGTGGGACTGGGATTCAAGGTCTCCTATGCTCAAGCTATACTCAGTGTGGCACACAGTTGCTTCTGCTGCCTGCGGATCAAGATATGGAACTCTCTGCACCTTCCCCAGCACCATGTCTGCCTGCATGCCACCATGCCTCCTGCCATGACAATAATGAACTAAATCTCTGAACTGTAAGCTAGCCCAAATTAGGTGTTTTCATTCATAAGTGTCGCTATGGTTGCTTTGTCTCTTTATAACTTTAGATATCCTATAAGATGGGTTCCCAGTTTGTGAATAGTTTAGGAAGAATGGAAGCTGTGGCCTCATTGGAGATGCTATTTCACTATGAGGGGTCTTGGAGGTTGTAAAGCAGATGTAAGCATTCAGATACTGCTCCAGGTCTATAGCCATACTACCCTGAATGCACCCAATCTCATCAGATACTGCTCCAGGCCCAATCCTAACTGCTTCATACATGCTTGCACCATGATCATTCAATAATCTTCTGAACATGTAAATAAAATCCCAATAAAATGTTTTCTGTTATAAGTCACTGTAGGCACGGTGTCTCTTCACAGCAATAGAATGATAACTAAGAAATTGTCCTATTAGCAAAGGTGACACCTGCACCAATTCTGATTCCATTATAGAACTCATTGTTCACAAATCCTGAGATAACTTTTTGCCAGCTTCCTCATCCTTGGAGTATAGAATCCTTGCACACCCAGAAGAAAGACAGCAGTTTCTGGGCTTCTAAATGTTCTTTAGTTTCTCTGTTTATTGTTTGTTTGTGTTTTTGAGATATCTTATCCCTGTGTACTTGGAAAGGTCTTGGTTTCAAGATCCCAGAGACACCAGATTATTTTCATGCCTTAACATGCACAGATGGTGATATTGTTTAAATAGTTCGATAATAAAACATTTGAATATTCTCTCTCAGGATATATTCTTTGCATTTGAACCACAACTATGTCCTCCCTCACCACCAACTCACAGATCCCTTAACCCAGTACAACACAGTGGTATCTACAACTGTGTAAGCTCCCATTTCACAAGAAATCTGGTGACTCTAAAGGTTCCTCTGGTCCCAGACTTTGGGTCAAGCAGTTCTCAGGTACAGACAATATCCTGAAGAGATCACAGTTGGTGGGTCCAAATTTAAAGCCACATAATTTCCCAGATAGTTAAGTGGCCCTTTCATGGAGCAGAGGCCAGATGGTGCTTCCTTCTCAGAGAGTGAATATCAGATTGGGAGCATCATCAGGCTTTGGGGGAAAAGTCGTGAGTGGGATATTACCTGGACTCAGACACCATGAAGACATGACTGAATTATAGTCCTTTAGGCAATGGATTACATATCAAGTGAAACTGACTCTGATACACATAGACATAGTTTAGCACTTGCATGTAAAAACCTCTTCATGATTATGAATCTGATAAGAATATGATGCTTCTGCTTTCAAGAGTTTAGGGGAAACTTTGTCAAAGCCATCCTCTTAAGTATCCAAGAGGTTAATCTTTATAAGCTATTCTTCAATATGAGGAAGTAGTGTGGTATGCAACACTGTCCATGGCACTGGAGGCTTAGTTGAGGATTTAAACACACCAATGCAAGCACTGTCCCACTAGACAATGCCCAGGTTCTGCAAGTAGTTTGCCAACTGAAGAAGTATAAGCTGTCAGAAACATGGATGGATATCAATGTGTGGTGGATGCTAGGTCAGGCATTTTGATGAAGACAGCAGGAAGGCACAAGAGATGGCTTCAGTAATAGAATACCTACTCATCCTGAAAGAACCCTTATGTTCTGTTCTGTGTACTGTCTACAGGTAATTAAAAGAAGTAAACAAGGAGGAAGGAAGTGATAAGTAGAGAGAATAGATGAGGAAGAAATACAGAGAAAATAGAAGAAACCAAAGATGCAGATAGTTGGGGACTACGGGCATTTCAGACTGTCCATCCTCACCATCATTGGCTCAAATGGAGGGGGAAAGGAGGTGCAGTACTGTGGAAGTGAGAGTTACTCACCCCCAGGCCTTTTCCGTCTGTCATGACACAATTCCCTTCAGAGTGTTCATCTACAGAAGGGTGACAAGTCAGAAGAATTTACTATTTAGTACATATTTCCAGTTTCCTGGCTCCTGTAGCTTTAGTGAATGATGGGGTGGAGAGAGTCAGTCTACTCTTGGAGAGGAAGCAGCTGTAGCATGGCCTTTCCTTCTCTTTTCTAATCACTGAGACACCATGCACAGTGCCACTTCAGACATCTCCCTCGGATTGTTTATGAAATTTGGGCTAAGCCTCATCACTGCCTCCCTCCCATTTTAGTGCATTACCTTTTCTTTTCCCCAAAGCATTAAACAGATTTCATGTAAATTTGAACCATTGGCACTTGTATATGTGCAATTATGACAACCTCCTTGCACACATGAAATGGGTAAATCTTCAGTGTGTTCAATGTGTGATGAAGGGTTGGTCGTTTAGCCCAAGGCTGCTGGGTCTGACCAGTGTAATTAATACTTTTCCTGTAGTGCCAAGAGCTCTGTGTGTGTTCCAGGAGGAGTTTGAGCTTAGGTTTAGAACTTGCAGGAGTTTGTGAGATTTGACCAGATTTCCTATTGAATCACAGACTTGGGGGACAGAGTTTGTATATTCCCACTCTCTTGGAGGTTTCCTGTGACAACAGCAGAGAAAGCAATCTCATCTTGTCTGCTGTCTTGTCAAACACCCAGAGATCTGGAGCCTTGAACTTTTCACCTTTGCAACATATATATTGTTCATTCACTGACAAGTAAATGAGCAGCCCACATTTTTTTTTTTTGTGTGTGTGTGTGTGTGTGTGTGTGTATGTGTATGTGTGTCTGTGTGTGTTTATCTGTGTGTGTGTCTGTGTGTGTCTGTGTGTGTGTGTCTGTGTGTGTGTCCGTGTGTGTCTGTGTATGTTTGGTTTCATGTGTAAAGGAAGTTTGTCTAGCCATGTTTGTGATAGGATGCAAGACAATGTACATCCCACTGAGCTCATTACATGTTTTCCCCTTACTCATTGACCATAGTTTTGTGTTTTCTTTTTTAATGTTGTATGATTTTATATCTGGCTCTTCCACATAATTTGCTTTGCAAATGAACTTTTCACTCAGTTCTGACCTGAAGAAGGGAGAAGTTGTCTGTGACCTTCCCTCTCATCTTGAGTGAACTTATTATCCTTACCCCCCCCCCCGTCCCTGCCACTTACCTTCACCCTCATGTCATTGACCATCTGATTCCTTAATAGGGGATTCCATGACTACTTTTTGGCAGGGAAGGGAAGCAGATTTAACTTGTCTTCTAGAAGGAAGCAGAATGCTTGTTCATGAAGACAGCTTCTTGAGATAAAGAAAGGGGCATGGAGCATGCTGTGATACTTCCCAGACAGCAAGGTGCACTAGAACAAAGACCTGCATGAAAGAAGAGTGCATTTGGGAGGTGAGCTCCATGTTGGGTGATCTCTGCTCTCACCTGTCTCAGAAGGGAAAGAGCAGGATGCTCAGTTACTTCCTTGATTTTTCTTCCTGAAAAATAAAACACAAGTACAAAGATGTTTGCAATAGGCAGTGAAGAAGCCATATTATGGAAATGCCCTGGGAGAACACCAAGTTTCCCCTAATCCCTGGAAACCCACTGCCTAGTCCTGTTGTTCTGCAGGCAACTAGGAGCTCTGCTTCCATTTGCTCTGTTTCCTGTAGTCTTTGTTTCAAATGTGCTTGGAAGTGTTTTAGACACACATATATATGTATGTATGTATGTATGTATGTATGTATGTATGTATGTATGTATGTATGTATGTGTTAGTCCAGTCTGGCAGGCAGATGTCCCCTACAGTCAAAGGAACTTACAGGTCACCACTTTGTGGTCTCTGTGTCTGTCTGTTCCTCTAGAGATAACTCCTCTAGGAAGACATAGGGACATGATACAACATAAATTACATTGTCAGAGAATAGGTCCTTAATGCTGAGGACATGTTCTCTCACCTTCAATAAGGGCGTGAGAATCATCAAGCAAGTGGCCATTACACGCTGTCTGGGAATGCAACCGAAGGACAGACAAAGAAGAAGACCTCGAGGCTTTGGATTTCGGGCGAGGCATAGTTTTCTTCTTCCTTGTGCCACTGTCTCACCTTCTGACAAATCTCCGTACATTGGCCCTTGTTCCCTCTTCTAGCATGTTATCTGTTTTTTGGTTGTTGTTGTTTATTATTTTAAGAATTGTGTGTGCTTGTGTGTGTGTGTGTGCACACGTGTGTGTGTGTGTGTGTGTGTGTGTGTGTGTGTGTGTGTGTGTGTGTGTGTGTGTGTGTGCAGGTACATATGGAGGCTAAAAGACAGCATTGGGTCAGCTGTGGCTGAAGTTACAGGTATTGATTTAGGTCTCGCCGTGTGGGTGATGTGAATCTAACTCAGGTCTTCTAAAAGAACATCATGAACTGTTAACCACCATGCCATCACTGTAGCTCCAAGGAGCTCTCTGATCATGAATTGTCCCTCTTCATGGTGCTGGGACACTCTGATATTAAATGGACCAGACTGGTGGTCTCTGGCTAATAATGGGTCTTTGGAAAAGACAGAACATAGGGATAGTGACACTTAGTCAATCCTCTGGAAGTGGGTTGTAGTCTTCTCCACTCTGGGCTTATATGAGATGGGAAATGCAGATGGATGAAAATAAAGGGCATGTTCTTATCAGATTAGTCAGGTTACAAAAGAGAGGGTTTCTGTGTCACGAGCAAGGTGGTGTCAGTCCCTACTGCTGCTATTAGCCTCCTGGAAAGTGACTTGGACTAAGAGAAAATAGATAACTGGTGGATAAATCAGACACAGAAGGACAGACATATCATCTTCTCATTCTGACTTCATATCAGTGAGACAAATGTCAGTCATAAGTGGCTGAAAAAGATGAGAGGACAGCAGAATAATGTTCACATTGAGTTAGAGAGGAAGAGCATGTGCTTGTGTTCCACAGTTAAACAGTATGACAGTTTTCAGGAAATGAATGCAGAAGAGGAGGCAGGCCTGGTTCTACTGACCTGCAACTTCAGGTCTTTAGAGGTTCAGGCAGGATGACCACCTGTTTGAGGCCCTGTTTGCACTACAGAGTGAGCTAAACTTGGGTTTCACTGAGATCCTGAATGGAGGGATGGTCTCTCAGCCTGGACACATGTGGGGGGGCTAGGCTGTGCCCAGGATGATATGACAGACCTTGAGAAACCCCCATGGAGGGCCTTACCCTCCCTGGGGAGCAAAAAGTGGTTGGGATAGAGTGGCCATGGGGGACAGTGGCAGAGGGGAGGGAGAGGGGAATGAGATTGACATGTAAAACAAGCTTGTTTCTAATTTAAATGAAAAAAGAAAAAGAGAAGTCTCCTTAAATAAAAATATATGAAGATGATGTCAAAATATTGGGGGAGACAGAGACCTAACTGGAGATCACCTGTCACCAAGCAATGTTTCCAGTGCTGGGTTTGGGTTATATGTAATTGAGTTCTTGGCCAAAGTGGCCACACAGTATCAACAAATATCCTAGGCTGTTGCCAAGACTATAGGTTGCCCTCCACAAACTCACAGCAAAGCCCTGAGCTGAAGACAGCACCTACATAACTCACTGAACATGGAGATGTTGAACTGGTCCCTACATAGAGCCTTTACACCTGAGTTTGAGACTTTGGTACAGGAAGTGACCCTTCACTGTATCTAAAGAGAAATGTAAACACCAAGCTAGTGACAACCATTTATATACAGTGGTGTACCTGCAAGATATGGTAATGCAATGATGGCACAAACTTTTGAGAGTAACCAACCAATAACTGATCTGTCTTAGGTCCATTCCACAAGATGAAAACCATACAAGACAGTGCCTTGGTGTGCAAGATCCTGAGACTAGATATCTGAGGGACCTAGGGCAAAAGAAAATAATATTGGTCTAAAAGAAAAAAAAAGTACTAATAAAATGAGTCCTAATGATATTCTACTATACTTAGAAATCAGGGCCTTGTTTAACTACTATCAGAGAAGCTTCCTCATGCAGCTTATGGGAACAAATACAGAGACCCACAGTTAGACATTACACAGAGTGAGGAGCCATGGAACACTCAGCCCTGAATGGAATGTCTTCATCAAATTCCTCCACTCAGAATTCAGAGACTTCATGAAAGAAGAGGTGGAAATAATGTAATAGCCAGAGGTTATGGTTGACACCACAAAAACAAGGCTTTCTAAATCAACATGAGCAAAACTCATGAGAACTCACAGAGATTCAAGCAGCATGCACAGGTCCTGCTTGGGTCTTTACCTCATCCTCTGTGCTTATACTACCGTTTCCAGTTTAGTGTTTCTGTGGAATTCCTCAAAATGTTAATAAGTAGTTCTCTGACTTTGTACCCTCTCTTGGCCTCTTCTCCTTGTGCTGATCTGTCTTTTCTGCCATTGATGCAATACATTTTGTTTAATCTTACTATATTTTATCTTGTTATATTTAAAAATAAACGACTGACTGAATGAAAAGCTAGCCACTAGGGTGAAGGTTAACCATGGAACTGTCAAATATACCTTCTAAGAGAGGAACAATTAGTTGTCTTCAATGGAAAAACACTGGTAATATTAATCACTCCAAGGCAGATCTTATTTTCAGGAGCAGTAGAACAACAAATAATAGACTCAAACATTTGTGTGTGTGTGTGTGTGTGTGTGTGTGTGTGTGTGTGTGTGTGTGTGTGTGTGTGTGTGTGTTTCTGTTTGTTTATGATTTAGTTGTTTTTTGTATTCTTTTTGGGGGGAATAGCAAAAAACAGTATTTAGGTCACTTACTAATATTCTTCTGCTCTGAAACAGCTTGACCCAGGCCATCATAATCACCATTGTTCCCAGCACCACTGTCTTCCACATTTGTACTAGTATGGCTCATTAAGCCCCACTTATATGTACAAAGTATTCCTGATCACATCCCAAAGCCCACATTCTGCCAACAAGCAGCATGGTCAGGCCTGTCACATCAACATCCCACTCCTAGTACCAAGTTTTGTCTTACCCAGTGTTCTATTGATGCAGATATAACATGACCATGGGAACTCTTATAAAGAAAAATGTTTAATAGGAGCTAGATTGAAGGTTCAAAGGTTTAATTACTTCTCATCATGGTAGGGAACATGGTGGTATTCAGCAGACACAGAGCTGAAGTAGCTGAAAGATCTATATCTAGACGTGCAGGCAGAAGGAAGAAAGAGAGTCACTGGGGCTGGCTTGGATTTTGAAATCTTAAAGCCCACCCCAGGGACACACTTTCTCCAACAAGGCCACACCTCCTAATCCCTCTCAAATGGTGCCATTCCCTGATGACCAAGGATTCAAATATTTGCATCTATGGGTGCCATTCTTATTCAAATAACCACAGTGATGCTGTAATTTATTTCTAGGTTTGGAATGTTTTGTTGTTGTAGTGGGATTTTTGGCTAATATTTTTGAAAGAACTTAAAAGTTGGGTAGGGAGGAGGGGAGGATCTGGACAAATTCTGGGGAGGGAAAAATATGATCAAAATATATATGAGTTTAAAATTGTTCTAAATAATAAAATTTTAAAACTTTAAAATTTTCAGTTTACAGTAAATTTTCCCTTTTATTGTTTCCTCCCTGATAGATTGATTTATCACTGCAGTTGTGGGTTCCTTTTTCTGTTTGAGGCAAGTTGTCACCCTCAACCTTCCCCGCTTTGACCCTTTCATCTTGTTCTAGAGGTATCTGAATTCCTGGGCTTCCAGAGCATCTTAGAATACAGTCTTGCGCTACAGCATCGTCATGTGAGGTTCTATGTTTGTATGTGTGGGGATGAGCTCTGAGACAAAAGGGGTGAGATGAGTGCCACATCTGTGTTAAGGTCTCCTGACTGGTGATTTTCAGTACTCAGGGGAAGGGTGTGCATCTCTATTTTTTTTTATTTTTTTATTAGTTCAAATTCGTAACAAGCTTGCTTCACATGTCAATCCCTTCTCCCTCTCCTCCCCCCAGCCCTCCACCTGTCACCTCATCCACCCTCCACTCCCCAGGCAGGGTAGGGCCCTTGATGGGGCTGCCCAAAGTCCCCTCATCATCCTGGCCCGGACTAGGCCGTCCCCCATGTGTCCAGGGCAAGAGTGCATCCCTTTACGTAGGAAGGGATCTCAAAGTCCCTTCTTACACCAGGGGAAAATACTAATCAACTATCAGGGGCCCCTAAAGTGCAGAGGCCTCCTCATTGACATCCATGTTCAGGGGTCTGATTCAGTCCTGTGGTGGCCTCCCAGACAGCAGTCTGGGGTCCATGTGCTTCCCCTTGTTCAGGCCGGCTGATTCTGTGGGTTTCACCAGCCTGGTACCGATCCCTTTGATCTTCATTCCTCCCTCTTTGCATCTAGGTTCCAGTGTGCTACAGTGTGCTTTTCATTTCCCTTATTGCTTCTGCTATTTCTTGTTTGGCTGAAGACATGAATATATCTTAGAACTGAAGATTATAATATAATTTGCACATTCCCATACCATCACCCTCAATTTTCCTGACTGTCATAAGAAATTGCCCCAGGGGCTATAGATATAAGTCAGAGCGTAATAGCACTTACTGCTCTTGCAGAGAACCTATGTTGATTTCCCAACAGTCAGGTGTCATCTCACAACCTGATGTAAATTCCAGTTCTAGTGATCTGATCCCTTTTCTGAATTCTGCAGCATGCCTCATGAACCTAGTACACAGATACATTCAGGCACCCTCCTACACAAAAGTAAATACATATTCCATGAGATTGTTCTTCAAAAATCTGCAAAACCTCTGTGGAATAAAACAAGAGAAACTTCAGCTAGATCCTGCACACCCTTCTCTGGAATCTAACCAAAATGTTTCTGACTGACCCTCCCCTATCATCCAGAAACCCAGAAGACCTAGTTCAGGCTTTATATGTACTGCCGCAGCCTAATCTAGCCACCTATGGCTGAGCCACAATCAAACTAGGCTTCTATCAGGGACCACCCTGCATGTTCCCCAACATATATGTACCTTCCCAGGCAACCGTCAATCTTTCTACCTAGCCTCATCTATAACCATACTCCAGTTATGTACCAGGAGAAACACCCTGAACACTAATGGAGTCGCCTCTATCCAAATGATTTTATTCTACCCAAGCCATTCACAATCTGTAGTAAAAACATACCTGTACATCCTCTCTTTTGTCCCAGCCTGCCCTGTCCATTTCAACTTTGCACATAACAAAAAATGTTATATGCCCAAATTCCATAACAAAAATACCAACAATTTGAAAGACCAAGTCAGTATCTTTGGTCAACAACCTACTAGTTCTGTAGAAATGTTTGCAAATGAAAATAGTCCACATGAATCCCCGGACAAAGAATTTAACAGAACAATCATAAAGTTCATTAAAGATTTCACAGAATTTAAAGGAGACACAAAGAAACATCACAGTGAAATTGAGAACTTCAAGTGAATAAATATCTGAGTGACGACTAAAAACACACAAATATAAAGCTGATGGAAATGATGAATAACCCAGGACCTGAAGGCAGAATTCAATCAGAGGATAGAAACACTGAAGAGAAGTGATGAAGCTTAAATCAAAAGGGAATTGAAAAATCTACACAGTTAGGAAACTCAAAGTCTTCCGGGCAGAATGAATCAATCAGAAGATAGGATATAAAACCTAGAAAGAAAACTAGAGAAAAACAATAAATAAGAGAAAAACATGAAATGAATCTCCAGAAAATGTGGGATGCCATGAAAAAACTAAAACTTCACATTATAAGTAAATATGAGGGAGAAGAATTCCAGGACACTGGCTAGCACTATATCTTCTACAAGAACTTAGGAGGAAACTTCTGTAACTAAAGATAGAGATACCTATCAATATCTAAGAGGAATACAGAACACCAGAAAGTTAGGACCAGAAAGAGACTTCCCCACAACACATAATAATCATAAAGCTAAATATACAGAACAATGAAACATTGTTAAAAGCTACCAAGCAACATATAGAGGCAGGAACATTACAACATCACATGACTTCTCAGTGAAGACTCTGGAATACAGAAAGTCTATGATAGGCATTCTTTAGGTTCTGGGAGACAATAGATGCCAGCTTAGTGAAACTATCAATCTCAGTTGGGGGTCAGAGAATAAAATACCACAAGAAAACATATTTAAGCAATTTTTATCCACAAGTCCAGCTCTACAGAAGGCACTAGTAATAAAACTTTCATCTGAAGAGGTTAATAGGTGTATAATAACAGAAACAGCTCAGAGCAATTGCCCCTTGAAATCCTGAAAATGTGTCTATTGTATGGTGCACATATTTTAATTTTAATTTTCCAAATTCTGCAAAGTAAAGCACATCCATTTGCCAAATTTCATTTTTATGTATGCTTTTAGGGTTAAGGAGTTTGGCTGTAGGACTTTTTCCTTACTATTTCCTTAGCTTGAGGCTTAGTGATGGAAAAATTCTTTTTTAAACTGTTGTTATTCACATGATGCTTTTAAAATGAAATTCTGAGGTCTGCAGCACACTTCCTTTTAAGAAATGATCAATTTCATCATTGCCTTTTGCCAGAGGATTTGAAGACCTGTTTGGGATCTGATGTGTGAGGTCTATATAGGATAAGTCCTATTCCTGATAATTTCTTGTAATTGTATAAATGATGAACCTAATTCCGTATCATCAGGAATAAATTCAGCAGTCTCAATGTGTAAAATGACTCTCTCTGCATATTGAGAGGGTAAATATATTGAGAGGTTCTGTAAAATCCATAAGTACCATGAGAATGACATACAATTCTGTCTTTTGTACAGAGTTGTAAGGACTTTGAACTACTTTACTCATATTTCCTGGTTTATATCCTGCCTCACCTGATTTGTTTGCATCAGTGTAGAATGTATGGACTCCAGAGATTGGTGTTTTCCTTACAATGTGTGGAAAGCTCCAAATGATTTTCTTTATGAATTTTATTCTCTCACTTTTGGAATAATTGTTGCTAATTGTTCCCAAAAAGGTACTGCAAGCCCTTTGCCAATATTCATTATCTTTCCATAAGGAGGAAATTTCCTCAGAAATCTTTTCTATATATGTTTTAATTTTGTATTCTGTTTATGTGGTAGAAATATCCATTCTAATATGATATCTTCCCTCTACATCAAAACCCCTGAAGGCTATTCCATAGATGGTAATATAACCAGAATGCAGTCGAGCTTTGTATCCACACAGTCCACATGTGCCTGTAGTATTCTGATTTTTATCCATTCTAATTGTTTTTCAGCTTCAGCTGATAATATTCTTTGACTATTTAAGCTGTCTGTATATCTTGCAGAGAGCTCTAAGGACACATCTCAGGCTACAGTGGGCTTTCAGTGATGCAACTGCCTTTAAATCATTCACATTGTTGCAAGTATTCAATTACCTGTTCTTCTGTAAATGACCCTAATGAACTCGTTGGTTCACAGAATTAAATATTAGTAGGGTGAGTTGGTCTGTTGAGTCTTTATCTGGGGTGAGGAGTCATATGTTCACATATCCCCAGAAAAAAGTAGAAATACTTCTATCATTACAGTCATCCCATTATTCATCCACTTTCCTATTTCCAAGGAAACACTGACTTGCATTCTGCTTTAAAAATTAATTTGCAAACAATTCCTGCCTCCATCCACTGGCCCAGTCCTGCCTCCATCCTCCGGGCCAGGTAAGACAGGGGCTGTTTCCGGTTCCAGTTCCGGTTCTGCGGCCATGCTCAGAGACATCTGATGCCAGGGGTCTGTTCACCGGATCTGAACTTGGCAGCAGGATCTAACACATGCAGACATTGCCAAGGCCCCAGTATAAGTGCCAACTCCATCCACAAGAAGAGGGCAGAAATCAGAGTATTGGAACTGTTTGCATCTACCAGAAGGGAACCTTGGTTCCATACCCACCAGGAAAGGAAGAGACTCCTGCTATACCCACCAGAAGAAAGGATGAGAAGAAGACAATTCACATTCAACAGAAAACCCAACATGACACCACCGGAGACTAGGAACCATACACCAGCAAGACCTGAACATCACAATGCAGATGAAGCAGAAGAAAATTACCTTAAAAACATCTTCATGAAAATGATAGAGGACCTCAAAGAGGACATGAGAAAATCCCTTAAAGAAATGGAAGAAAAAACAAACCAAAAAATACAAGATATCAATAAACCTCTCAAGGAAACAGATCAAGACCTAAAAACTGAAATAGAGACATTAAAGAAAGCACAATCTGAGTAAATGCTGGAAATAGAAAAGCTGGGTGAACAATCAGGAACTAAAGATGCAAGCATAACCAACAGAATACAAGAGACAGAAGAGAGAGTCTCGAGAGTTGAAGATACACTAGGAGAAATAGACTCATCAACCAAGGAAAATCTTAAGTCTAACAAATCCCTAACACAAAATATCCAGGAAATATGGGACACTGTGAGAAGACCAAACCTAAGAATAATAAGTATAGAAGAAGGGGAAGAAATCCAACTCAAAGGCACAGAAAACATATTCAACAAAATCATACAAGAAAACTTTCCCAACCTAAAGAAATACATGCCAATGAAAATACAAGAAGCAAACAGAACACCAAGTAGACTGCACCAAAAACGAGGGTCTCCTCGACACATAACAATCAAAACACCAAACATACAGAATAAAGAGAAAATATTAAGAGCAGAAAAGGTAAAGGGGCAAGTAAACCATAAAGGCAAACCTATCAGAATTACACCTGACTTTTCCTGGGAAAATCTGAAACCCAGAAGGTCCTACACTAAGAGACCACGGAGGACAGACCAGACTACTATACCCAGCAAAGCTTTCAATGACTATAGATGGCGAAAACAAGATATTCAATGACAAAACCAGATTCAAACAATACATATCCACCAATCCAGCCACACAGAAAGTTCTCAAAGGAAAAATGCAACCCAAGGAAGTTAACTAAACCCAGAAAAATATAGGCAATAGATAATCCCACTTTACCAACAGCCAAAAGGATAAAGGTATAAAATCCCACACACAATTTCGACACCACCACCAAATCCAAAACAAACAAGAATGAACAATCAATGGTCATTAATATTCCTCAACATTAATGGTCTTAACTCACCTATAAAAAGACACAGATGAGCAGAATGGATAAGAAGACAGAATCCATCCTTCTGCTGCATAAAAGAAACACACCTCAACTTCAAAGAAAGAGGCTACCTAAGAATTAAAGGTTGGGTAAAGATTTTCCATACAAATGGACCCAAGAAACAAGCAGGGGTAACAATAGTAATATCCAACAAAATGGACTTTAAACTAATATCAATCCAAAGAGATGAAGGATCCTACTGATCACAGAAGTCCATCAGGATGAATTCTCAATTTTTAACATTTATGCCCCAAATACAAAGGCATCCATGTGTGTAAAGAAACATTAATATCTCAAATCACACATAAAACTGCACACACTTATAGTGAGAGACTTCAACATCCCACGCTCACCACTGGACAGGAACACTAGACAGAAACTTAACAAAGAAACAAAGGAACTAATAGAAGTTATTGCCCAATTGGACTTAAGATATATATATATATATATATATATATAATATATATATATATATATATATATATATCCAAATACAAAACAATTTACCTTCATTGCCCAGGGAACCTTCTCTAAAATTGACCACATACTTGGCAACATAGCAAACCTCAACAGGTACAAAAAAATTGAAATAACCCTCAAGTAAATTCCATCTAACATGGACTGGATACTAACATTTTCTTTCTACAGGACCCCACATGACTATCATCGTCCCATTTCAGCAGGAAGTAACTTGGAGAATGCTACGCCCCCTTTCCCCATTGTTGTCACTTAGGATAGTGTATATACCTAGTTAGGAATAGCTTCCTATTGTTTATGGTTCGGATTGGAAGGAGGTGTTCAGGCTTGGACACCTCTTTCAGATGACTTTAGGGTTTAGTTAAAATAGATAGTTAGGAGGTGACATAAGCAGATTGTTGTATCTTCTTATATTTTACCTTTATACTGTTAAGTTTTAATCCTCTTTTAGACTAAAAGGGGAATTGTAGGGGAAGCTGTAGCCACGCCTTCTTAGGGGCTGGCTACAGGAGTACCTGACCAGGCTTGTGAGGGCGTGGTCAGAGTGAGTAGGGGGACTGCGTTTTGGTTTCGGTTTCTCTTTTTGCTTCTTGCTGTACAGACTGCTACCACCGGCTGGCTGGTTCGCTCTGTGAGTAAGGCTTTTCCCTATTAAATACCCTTATATTTCTACCTGACTCCGTATTGGTAATTTCCCACTATATAACCCCCTGTGTCTTATCCGACCACCATGCTTTAAAGTTAGAATTGAACAACAACACGAATTGCAGAAAATCTACAAACTCATGGGAATTAAGCAACACACAATTGCACGATTCCTGGCTCAAAGAAGAAATTTTTAAAAAATTAAAGATTTCCTAGAATTCAATGAGAATGTGGTCACAGCATACCCAAACTTATGGGACACTTTGAAAGCAGTGCTAAGAGGAAATTTCATAGCACTAAGTGCCCACATGAAGAAACTGGAGAATAGTCACACTAGAGAATTAACAGCACAACTGAAAGCTTTAGAACACAAAGAAGCCCATACACCCCGGAGGAGAAGACACCAGGAAATAATCAAATTGAAGAACAAAATCAATAAAATTGAAACTAGGAGAACAATACAAAGAATCAATATAATGAAGAGTTGGTTCTTCAAGAAAATCAACAAGATACACAAACTTTATCCAAACTTACCAAACAGCAGAGAGTGAACATGAAAATCAATAAAATCAGGAATGAAAAGGGGGACATAACAACAGACACAGAAGAAATCCAGAGAATCATCAGGTCATACTTCAAAAACCTATATGCCTCAAAATTTAAAAATCTAAAGGAGATGGACAATTTTCTGAAGAGATTTCACTTACTAAAATTAAATTAAGAACAGATAAACAACTTAAGTAGACCTATAAACCCTAATGAAATAGAGGCAGTCATCAGAAGTCTCCCAACCAAAAAAACCCAGGGCCAGATGGCTTCAGTGCAGAATTTTACCAGAAATTCAAGGAACAGCTAATACCAATTTGCCTCAAAGTATTCCACAGAATAGAAGCAGAAGGTTCATTGCCAAACTCTTTTTACGATGCTTCAATAACCTTGACACCCAAGCCACACAAAGACACAACTAAGAAAGAGAAATACAGACCAATATCCCTCATGAACATAGATGCAGAAATACTCAATAAAATACTGGCGAATTAAATCCAAGAACGCATCAGAGAAATCATACACCATGATCAAGTAGGCTTCATCCCAGGGATTCAAGGAAGGTTCAACATACGAAAATCCATCAATGTAATCCACCATATAAACAGACTGAGGAAAAAAACACATGTTCAATGGTTTCCTTCCAGATGATGATTGAGAAGCTAATTTTAAAAAATGGTGCCAAGTACCACAGGAGTAACAGAACTGGGGATTTTGATTTTTACTTTTTTTTTTAAATGGAGAGTGCTGGGTGTCTCTACAATTTTGTTCAAATGACTGCAGAACCTGGAAGAGCTGTTGCTGCTATTGAATTTTTGGAAACTTTAACTGTGCTGTCAACTTTGGAAAAGTATCCCAGTTTACAGTGTTGAGTTGGCATTGTACAAAAATTAACAGCCATATTGGTCCAGAAATGTTGAACTTAATTGTTTTCCATTTGTACAGGGGTAACACACTGTATTAAATATGTAAGGTCTTTAAAAAAAATAGAAGGGATTTTGAGAGCCCATCCCTTGTGAAGGGATGCTCTCTTGACCTGAACACACAGGGAAGGGCCTAGGCCTGGCCCAGGATGATGTGGTAGACTTTGGGGAGCCCCTTTGGAGGGCCTTACCCTGCCTGGGGAGTGGAGGGGGGATGGCTAGGGTCAGGTGGGATGTTGGGGGGAGGGGAGGGAGACAGAGAAGGGATTGACATCTGAAGCAAGCTTCTTCCTAATTTAAACTAATTAAATAAAATAAAATTTAAAAAAAAACACATGTTAATCTCACTAGATGCTGAAGAAGCCTTTGACAAAATCCAACACCCCTTCATGATAAAGGTCTTGGAGAGATCAGGAATAACAGGAATATACATTAACATAATGAAAGCAATATACAGCAAGCCAACAGCCAACATCAAATTAAATGAAGAGAAACTCAATATAATTCCTCTAAAATCGGGGACGAGACAAGGCTGTCCACTCTCTCCATTCCTCTTCAATATTGTCCTTGAAGATCTATCTAGAGCAATAAGACAACAAAAGGAGACCAAGGGAATACAAATCAGAAAGGAAGAAGTCAAACTCTCACTATTGGCAGATGATATGGTAGTCTACATAAGTGACCCAAAAACTCTACCAGGAACTCCTACAGCTGATACACACCTTCAGCAAAGTGCCAGAATACAAGAATAACTCAAAAAATCATTAGCCCTACTACATACAGATAATAAATGTGCTGAGAAATAAGTCAGAGAAACATCACCTTTTACAATAGCAACAAACATAAAATATCTTGGGGTAATGCTAACCAAACAAGTGAAAGATCTGTATAGTAAGAACTTTGAGTCTTTAAAGAAACACATTAAAGAAGATACCAGAAAATGGAAAGATCTCCCATGCTCTTGGATAGGTAGGATCAACACAGTAAAAATGGCAATCTTGGCAAAAGCAATCTACAGATTCAATGCAATCCCCATCAAAATCCCAGCACAATTCTTCACAGACCTTGAAAGAACAGTGCTCAACTTCATATGGAAAAACAAAAAACCCAGGACAGCCAAAACAACCCTGTACAATGAAGGAACTTCGGGAGGTATCACCATCCCTGACTTCAAGGTCTATTATAGAGCCATACTACTGAAAACACCTTGGTATTGGCACAAAATTAGACAGGTTGACCAATGGAATCTAATTGAAAACCTGGATATTAACCCACACACCTATGAACACCTGATGTTTGATAAACAATCCAAATATATATGCTGGAACAAAGATAGCATCTTCAACAAATGCTGCTGGCATAACTGGATTCAGTTATATAGAAGATTGCGGGTAGATCCATATCTATCACCATACACAAAACTTAAGTCCAAACGAATCAAAGACATCAATACAAATTCAGCCACACTGAACGTCCTAGAAGAGAAGGTAGTGGTACCCTTGAAGGAATTGGTACAGGAGATCTCTTCCTGAACATAATACCAGTAGTACAGACATTGAGATCAACAATTAATAAATGGGACCTCCTGAAACTGAGAAGCTTCTGTAAGGCAAAGGACACAGTCAGCAAGACAAAACGCCAGCCCACAAAATGGGAAAAGATATTCACCAGCCCCATATCTGACAGAGAGCTGATTTCCAAAATATGCAAGGAGCTCAAGAAGCTAGCCACCAAAACACCAAACAATGCAATTAAAAAGTGGGGTGCAGAGCTAAATAGAGAACTATCAATAGAGTAATCTATAATGGCTCAAAGACACTGAAAAAAGTGCTCAACACCCTTAGCCATCAGGGAAATGCAAATGAAAACAACCCTGAGACACCATCTTACTCCTGTCAGAATGGCTAAAATAATAATAAAAAAAACTAACAACTGGAGAGGTTGTGAAGAAAGGGGAACACTACTCCTTTGCTGGTGGGAGTACAAACAGGTACAACCACTTTGGAAATCAGGATGATGGTTTGTCCGGAAAATGGAAATAAGTCTGCCTCAAGATCCAGCAATTCCTCTCTTGGGCATATACCCAAAGAATGCACATTCATACAATAAGACATCTGTTCAACTATATTCATAGCATCATTATTTGTCATAGCCAGAACCTGGAAGCAAACTAGGTGCCCCTCAACTGAAGAATGGATACAGAAAATGTGGTACATTTACACAAGGGGAAAACAATGGAATCTTGAAATTGGCAGGCAAATGGATGGAACTAGAAGAAACCATCCTGAGTGAGGTATCCCAGTCACAAAAAGACAAACATGGTATGTACTCACTCATGTATGATTTTTAGATATAGATCAAAGGATTACCACTCTACAATCCACACTGCCAGAGGAACTAGGAAACAATGAGGACCCCAAGAGAAGATTGCATAGTCCCTGGATGAAGGGGAGGGGGACGAGAACCCCTGAGCAAATTGGGAGCAGGTAGAGGGGGCAGAGGAATGAGGTGGGAAGGGCAGAAGGGGCAAAGGGGAGAAGGGGAGGCGGGAGGAGAACAAGAGGACTGAGGCAGGGGAGGAATAGAGGAGATGCCTTGATAGAGGGAGACAGTACATGTTTGTAGAGAGGTCTGGCACAGAAGAAATGTTAAGGGATCCACAGGGATGACCGCAGCTAAGAATCTAGACAGTGGTGGAGAGGATGCCTTTGATGCCCTTCCCCTATAATGAGATTGATAACTACCTTGGTTACCATTCCTATAGCATTCATCTCATAGCTGATCAAAGAAGAAACAGGAACACACAGCTAAGCACTGAACCATACTCCTGGAATCCAGTTTCGAAGAGGGAAGAGGAATGAGCAAATGAGCCAAGATGGTGCTGGAAAAACCCATATAACAGTTGACCTGACCCAGTGAGAGCAAGGAGACACTAGTCAGAAAGATGGGGAATGAGTTTTGAACCGAACCAAGCCCTCTGAATGTGGGTGCCAGCTAGGAGGCCTAGGCAGTCTATGGGACCTCTAACAGTGGAGCCAGTCTTTATCCCTAAAGCACAAAAGGACTTTTGGAGCCCATTTTCCTATATAGGGATACTATTGCAGCCCAGATACAACAATGAGGGCCTAGACCCTCCCCAAATGATATGATGGACTTTGTCAGTCTTCCATGGAGGGCCTCACTATCCCTGGGGAGGAGGTAGGGGTAGGTTGGGGGGTTGGGGGGAACATGAGTAGATGGGAGGGAGAGGGAATGGGGGATGTATATGTAAATATGAGTGCCTCTAAAATAAAAAAGTAAATAATAAAAAAATAAACAAATAAATACTTAATACATTATTACGAGGCACTAGGTATTACAAGGCATAACAAGTAGATCTAAGCTTTGAAATCTTTTTTCACTTAATCTTTTTCATTTGAATTAGAAACAACATTCTTTTACATGATAATCCCATTTCCCTTCTCCCTCCCGTCCTCCCCTACCACCCCCTCAACTAAAACCCTACCTATCACATACCCTTTCTTCTATTCTTCACCTGAAAACTTATATTGATTAAATACATACACATTTGTGAATATTAACTACTTTAAATTTTCACTAATGTATTAAAACTAAAAATGCCATGGCTAGAAAACTATTTTTCTGAATAAACTTTATTTTATATAAACATTTATACTTTATTAAAATCATATCAAAAATTAAGAAAATGAAATGTAATTTCATCGCTTTCTGTCTCCCCTTTCCTTTCCTCAACCCTGCCAATATACATTGCCTGTTCCTTTCTGCTATCTCTCAAAATCATGTCCTCTATATCTTTAATTGATGTTACATATTTTTAACAACTGGGGAAGGCTTTTGCAAAGTGGTGGCTCCATATACCATTGTTAGAAAGGTTTCCATTGTAGCACAGAGTACCCTTGAATGCATGATCTTCCTGCTTCAGCCTCCTAAAACAGCTGTGACTACAGGTGTTTGTCAGGAACACAGGCTCTGCTTACTTCATTTTCCATTCCTTGTGACAATGTAAGGGAGTTCTGTCTCTTCCATGTCTCTTCAAATACCTCCTCTGTTGAGTCAGTTTAATATGCAGCTTTCTATAAATGTGTAGTGATTTATCATTTGATTTTAACTTGTATTTTACTAATGAAAATGATGTTGGACATGGTTTTCTGTGCTTTTTCTCCTCAAATTCTTGGCCTATTTTGCTTTATTTTTTTCATGATTCTAGGAAATCTAGAATTTGTCCCTGGGTAGGCAAGGGCACATTCATTGAGCAATACACATAGTCCTTATCTCTTTGTTCTTTTGTGGGTTATGCTCATGATCTAAGCTATCTTCTCTTAATAAGCTTTACAAATTTGTATCCTGTGATTATTTTGTAGTTTTGTCTTCTCTGTTGTGACATTGTGTATATATGATTCAGTGTTATTTGGTGGTTTTATGTCTGGGTTTTTTTGTTTGTTTTTTGCTTTGTTTTTGTTTTTTGTAGGAAAACAGTAGGACTCCAAGAACATTCTTTTAAATATTGAAGTTATTCCAGCACTATTTACTTTAAGACAAAATATTTTTCAGTTAAAATATTGTAAGTTTTTCTACTTTCATGTTTTATACTAATAGAAAGAGGGAGATTGAGAAAATAGGAAGAGGCATAGAGAATTGTGCTCAATGTATAATATATAATTCTATGAATTTTTTTACTTTTAAAATTATTTATTTTTTACTTTGTGTACATTGGTGTTTTGCCTACATGTATGTCTCTGTGAAGGTGTCAAATCCTCTGGAACAGAAGATACAGAGAGTTATGAGCTGTCATATGGGTGCTGGGAATTAAATCCAGGTCCTCTGGAAGTACAGCCATTTCCCCAGCTGAGCAATTTTGCTGCAACTTCTCTCATTCCATTGATCACCAGGGTTGATTGGGCTGCTCTCCATCACTACTCAATGTGCATCCTTCCCAGAGCTGCATGCTTGGGTGGAAAAGACAACCTTCCCCAAATAAATGAGGGCCAGTCTTTGGTCAATGATATGTGAGTAGTTGTGTTTCTGCTGCTAGAAGATATAAACAAACTATCAAAGCAAATTTATTTATTTTTTAATGTGAGGTTCAAATGTGCCATGATGCCCATATGGAAGTCTGAGAACAATTTATTCAATTTGGTTTACTCCTTCCACTGTATAAATAACAGGGTTGAACTTGGGGTTTTAGCCTTGGTAGCAAGTATCCTTTGCATACTGAACTTTAAAAAAGTACAATAGATCTTTTGTTTCTCCATATAAAGCTGAGTATTGTTCTTTGAAGATCTGTGAAGAATTGTGCCAGTATTTTGATGGGGATTGCGTTGAATCTGTAGATTGCTTTTGACAAGAATGCCATTTTTACTATGTTGATCCTACCTATCCAAGTGCATGGAAGATCTTTCCATTTTCTGGTATCTTCTGTAATTTCTTTCATTAAAGACTCAAAGTTCCTGCTATGCAGGTCTTTTCCTTGTTTGGTTGTGGCTATTGTAAAAGGTGATGTTTCTCTGATTTGTTTCTCAGCCCTCTTACCATCTGTATATAGTAGGGCTACTGATCTTTTTGAGTTAATCTTGTATCCTGCCACTTTGCAGAAGGTGTTTACCAGTTGTAGGAGTTCCCTGGTAGAGTTTTGGGTTGCTTATGAAAACTATCATATAATCTGCAAACAGTGCAAGTTTGACTTCTTCCTTTCCGATTTTTATCCCCTTGATCTCCTTTTGTTGTCTTATTGCTCTAGATAGAACTTCAAGTACGATATTAAAGAGATATGGAGAGAGTGGACAGTCTTGTCTTGTTCCTGATTTTAGAGGAATCACATTGCGTTTTTCTCCATTTACTTTGATGTTGGCTGTTGGTTTACTGTGTATTGCTTTTATTACATTCAGGTATGTTCCTGTTATCCCTGATCTATCCAGGACCTTTATCATGAAGGGGTGTTGGATTTTGTCGAACACTCCTTCAGTATATAGTGAGATGATCATGTGGTTTTTCTTTTTCAGTTTGTTTATATGGTGGATTATATTGATGGGTTTTCTTATTTTGAACCAACCCTGCATCGCAGGCATGAAACCTACTTGTTCGTGGTGGATGATTTTTCTGATATGTTCTTGGAATTGATTTGCAAGTATTTAGCCAAAATAACAGTGTACAATAAAGGAACTTCCGGAGGCATCACCATCCCTGACTTCAAGCTCTATTATAGAGCTATAGTCCTGAAAATAGCATGGTACTGGAACAAACATAGATAGGTAGACCAATGGAATCAAATTGAAAACCCTGATACTAACCCATATAGAAACACCTGATATTTGAAAAAGAAGCTAAAGATATACAATGGAATAAAGAAAACATCTTCAACAAATGGTGCTAGCATAACTGGAAGCTGGCATGTAGAAGACTGCAAATAGAACCATGTCCATAGTCATGGACAAATCTTAAGTCCAAATGGATCAAAGACCTCAACATAAATCCAGCCACACTGAACCTCTTAGAAGGAAAATGGGAAGTACCCTTGAACTAATTGGTACAGGAGACAGCATCCTGAACATTACACCTGTAGCACAGACACTGAGATCAAAAATTTATCAATGGGACCTCCTGAAACTGAGAAGCTTCTGTAAGGCAAAGACACTGTCAGCAAGACAAAACAGGAGCCCACAAATTGGGAAAAGATATTCACCAACCCTGTATCTTTCAGAGGCCTGATCTCCAAAATTTACAAAGAACTCAAGAAGCTAGTTTCCAAAACACCTAATAATCCAATTAAAAATTAGGTAGAAAACTAAATAGAGAATTCTCAAAAGATCAATCTACAATGTCTGAAAGACACATAAGAAACTGCTCAACTGCTCAGGGAAATACAAATCAAAACAACTCTGTGATAATAATCTTACTCCAGTCAGAATGGCTAAAATCAAAAATACTAATATAGGGGAAATGGTAGTCAAGACCCACCTGCAGGTTCAGAATAAAAATCCTCTCCTGACACCAAATATTGTGAAATGAAATAAAATTTGAATCACAATGAAGTCAGAGCAAGTTTAATGAGCAGATGTTTAATAGATAAGTACTCATGTAATGGAGTCAGTCTTGTACAGCCAAGCAGATCAGGGAACAGAGAGAGCCAAATGCCTGTGTCCCACATATTTAAAGTCTTGCTATGTCACTCTGACCACACCCTGGTGCGCATGGCCTGCTTCACCTGTGCCAGACCCCTAGAGGGCAGACCCCTACACACCAATGATAACTTATGCTGCAGAGGATGTGGAGAAAGGGGAACACTCCTCCACTGCTGGTGGGAGTGCAAACTTGTACAGCCACATTAGAAATAAGTATGGAGATTCCTCAGGAAAATGGGAATCAGCCTACCACAAAATCCAGTAATTTCAATATTAGGCATATACCCAAAAGAAGCACATTCATACAACAAGGACATCTGTTCAACTATGTTGATAACAGCACTATTTGTATTAGCCAGAACCTGAAAGCAACATAGATGCCCCTCTACTGAAGAACGGATAGAGAAACTGTGGTACATTTACACAATGGAGTACTACTCAGAGGAAAAAAACAATGGAATATTGAAATTTGCAGGGAAATGAATGGAACTAGAAGAAACCATCATGAGCGAGGTAACCCAGTCACAAAAAGACAAACGTGGTATGCACTCACTCATAGATGGATTTTACACATAGAGCAAAGGATTACCAGCCTATAATCGACACCACCAGAGAAGTTAGGCAACAAAACAGACTCTAAAAGAGACATAATTGTTCCCTGGAGAAAGGGAAAGGGACAAGATCTCCTGAGCAAGTTGGAAGTGTGTTGGAGGGGAGAGGGAGCTAGGAGAATGAAAATGGGAGAAAAGGAGGAGTGAGGAGGACATAAGGGAGCAGAAAGGTTGTGTAGGGGAAGAATAGAGGAGAACAAAATAAGAGAGGGAGCCACTACAGGTGTAAAGCAAAATCAGACAATAGGGAAATATCCAGAGATCTCCAAGGATGATGCCACATAACCATCTAAGCAACAGTGGAGAGGCTACCTTAAATACCTCCCCAGATAATGAGATTGATAACTGGCTTATATACCATCCTAGAGCCTTCATCCAGCAGCTGATGGAAGTAGAAGCAGACACCCACAGATAAGACCTGAACTGAACTGGAATCCAGTTGCAGTGAAGGAGGAGTGATGAGCAAAGGGGTCAAGACCACACTGGTGAAACCCACAGAAACAGCTGACCTGAACAAGAGGGAGCTCTTGGCCCCCAGACTGATCAATGGGAAACCAGCTTGGAACTAATCCAGAACCCATAAATGTGGGTGTCAGTCAGAAGGCCTCGGAAATATATGGTGCCTCTTGTAGTAGATCAGTACTTATCCCTTGCATAGGAATGAAGTTTGGGATCCCATTTCACATAGAGGGATACCTCCTCAGCCTAGACACACAGGGAAGGGCCTAGGCCCTATCCCAAAGTATATGACAGACTCAGAAGACCCCCCCATGGAAGGCCTTACTCTCCCTGGGGAGCAGAAATGGTATTGGATACATAGGAAATGGGGATTGACATGTAAACAATCTTGTTTCTAATTTAAATAAAAATAAATAAATACAATGGAAATGAATGTCCATGTATGTCTGGGTTTGTCTACATGTTCTACTATGCTTGAAATATTTATTTGTTCTATTTTGTTGTATTTTGTGGGTGGGCAATATACACATGCTCATGTGTAGGACTACATGTGTGTAAGGCTGTGTTTGCACACACACATGTGAAGTTCAGAGGTCTCTGTTGGGAGTCCTAGTCTATTACTCCTCGACCTTACAGATTGAGAGGGAGTCTCTCACTGAATCAGGAGAAAGCCATTTTACCTAGATTGGCTGGACAGAAATTGCTTAGTATATGCCTGTCTCCAACCCACATTATAGATGTGGTCCATATTTGAATTTTATTATGAGTACTGGGAATACAAATTCTGCTTTGGCTGACTGAGAAACCTACCCTTAACGTAATGTTCTTTTATTTTTAATAGTCCATGTTACCCTACACTCTACAGTCCTCCCGTCTTAGCTTCCTGAGTAGCTGGAATTCCCAGTAAGTACCTCTGCAACTATTTATCCATTTGATTTTTATACCAATATCACTTGGTGTCAATGACTGAATTTATGATAATTTGTAAGTCAGCTAGTGAGTAGTCCTCAAAGAGTGATTTGGTTTCTCTAGATTAGTTGCATGTCCATGAAAATTTTGGAATCAACGACTCAGGTTCTACCAAAGAATCCATGCTGTTATTTTTACTATTGGCATCATAGTAAAATGTGTGGGTTAACTTGGACTGAGTGACCTTTTGAACAGTCTTGGCTTTACCAACCTCTGAACAAAGTATATCTCTCCATGTTTAATAATAGTTATTCCAGCAGCATTAATATCCCACAGTTCATGCATATCCTTTGTTAAACGTATCCTTAAATGTTTCAAATTTGACAGTATTTACTAATACTGATTCAAAACTTCAACTTCCCGTTTATTGTTTTGTACAAGTATAATGGGATACATTCGTTTTCTACATGAATCTTGTATTCTCTTGTTTTGCTGGGCTCATTATGCCAGGTTTCCCTGCTGTACGAATAGACTTTGGAAGCCCATTCCACCTGGAGAGTTGCTCTCTCAGCCTAGACACTCAGGGGAGGGCTTAGGCCCTGCTCCAAATGATCTGACAGAATTTGGGGATCCCGCATAGTCAGCCTCACCCTTCCTGGTGAGTGAAGGGGGGATGTAGTGAGGGTTGGTGGGGGTCAGGGGAGGAGAGGAGGGAGAGGGAGCTGGGATTGACATGTGAAGAAGGCTTGTTTCTAATTTAAATAAAATAAATTAACAAATAAATATATTCCACCTGAAGTTTCATATAAATGATGGTGCCATCTCTCAAGTGGTTATTATCATTAATTTTGTTTTATTGCAATTCTGGAGAGCAAAAGTTGAGCTGTGCCCTTGCTTGGATAATAATATACCACTGAGCTAAACATAGTTTTCTGACATATTGATAAAACAATAAACTTGTTTTAAACAAAGATTTGTCATTTCTTTTCCATTTTATTTTAGCTTTCAGAATTTCATATGATATATTTTTCCCTCTGCATCAGCTGTTCACAGATACTCCTCAACTCCCTGAACACTCAACTCCATGTTCCTCGTCTCCTTTAAAAAACATGCACACACACACACACACACACACACACACACACAGAGAGAGAGAGAGAGAGAGAGAGAGAGAGAGAGAGAGAGAGAGAGAGAGAGACCTGTGGAGTCTAAATTGCCTTGGTCAAATACTCCTGAGTATGCCCATTGTCAATCCATTGAAGAAATTTGATTTTCCCTTTCTCAACAGCTACTGATTGCAAATAGCTTCTTTGCTACAGGTGAGACTTTATATGCACTTCTACTTTAAGTACCAGGATTTTGTCTGTCTACAGATTGCTTAGCTCTTGTGCATACTATCAGAGACTCTGTGACTTCAGATGGGCATCTGTCTTGTTCTGTCATGAAAACACAGTTTCAGTAGAATCATAAACCACCTCTGGCTTATAATATTTCCACCTCCTCTTTCACATAGATCCCTGTGCCTTGAGGGAGTGGTGTGATAAAGACATCTTATTTAGGACTAAGTGTTCCAATATCCATTTGTGAGTCCCTATGCTAATTTACCTAGTTTTGAGACAAAGTCTCTGCCTGGCCTGGAGCTTCCCAATAAGGCTAGGCTGGATGGCCACAGAGTCCCAAGGACCTCCCTGTCTCTGTCACCTCTGAACTGGAATTTATTAGCATACAGCACTCCCTTTCCTTTGTATTTTATATGGATATTGGGAAATCAAACTTGGGTCCTTGTGCTTGCAAGGCACTGTCTTCCTAGCCCAGTGTTTTCAATTGTTGTGGAATATTCCTTTATACTCTGTGAAATGTGTCACTGTGATTAGTTTAGTAAAGAACTGAATAGCCAATGGCAAAGCAAGAGGAAGAGTTGGAACTTCTGGGGACAAGCAGCTCTGGGAGGAAGAAAGGCAAGAGTCACCAGGAAGACACAGAGGGAGCAAGGAATGCAGTAGGAGAGGTATAAGCCATGAGCCACCTCGAAACATGTAGATTAATACAAATGGGTTAATTTAATTTATAAGAGTTAGTGGGACGCTTTTCCGAGACCGACCCAGGAACTAGGTGAGTCTCTGCCCTTACCCAACTCCTGACCAAAAATCACTCACCCAGACCCCCCCCTCTGCCTGTGCCTCCAGGCTTGGGGTAGACACACCCAGGCAGGGAGGAGCTCCCTGCTCCCTGAATCTGCTAGCAACCCCTCTCTTCCATTCCGCTGACCAACCCAGGAACTAGGTGAGTGAGTCTCTGCCCTTTCCCAACTCCCACCCAAAACATCACTCACCCCGACCACCCCCACCCCCCACCCCCGCCTCCGCCTGCGGGCTTGGAGTAGACACGCCCAGGCAGGGAGGAGCTCCCTGATCCCTGAATCTGCTAGCACCCCACTCTTCCATTCCACTGACTGACCCAGGAATTAGTGAGGAGACTACTACGAGAGTCAAGACCACCCAGAGATGTGGACATTGAATTCCTGGCCCCCACACACCACTGGGTCACAAGAGGAGGTAGAGAGACCCCACCTGCAACCAGTAAAAGAAGATATGGGAAGAAGACAGAATAAGATTTCACTCAACAACAGAAAGACCAATATGACACCACCAGAATCTAGGGACTCCACTCCAGCAAGATTTGAAAAACCCAACACAGAACATGAAGATAAGATGGATCTCAAAAATTATCTCAGCAAGATGATAGAGACCTTTAAAGAAGAAACAAGAAAATCCCTTAAAGAAATAGAAGAAAAGGCAAACAAAAAATTAAACGAAATGGAGGAAAAGACAAACCAAAAAATTCAAGAAATAAATGAATCTCTTAAAGAATCTAAAAAAAGCCAAGAAAAAACATCCAAAAAAGTGAAGGAAGTGCTTGAAACAGTTCAAAGCATGAAAGCTGAAATAGACACAATAAAGAAAACACAGAATGAGACCATACTGGAAATGGAAAAGCTGGATAAACGATCAGGAACTAAAGATGTGAGTATAACCAATAGAAATCAAGAGATGGAAGAGAGAATCTCAGCTACTGAAGACTTGCTACAGGATATACATTCATCAACCAAAGAAAACCTCAAGTCCAAAAAATCCCTAACACAAAATATCCAGGAAATATGGGACACCGTAAAAAGGCCAAACCTAAGAATAATAGGTGTAGAAGAAGGTGAAGAAACACTGCTCAAAGGTACAGAAAACATATTCAACAAAATCACAGAAGAAAACTTCCCCAAAATACAGAAGGATATGCCTATGAAAGTACAAGAAGCTTACAGAACACCAAACAGACTGGACCACAAAAAGAAGTCCCCCTGACACATAATAATCAAAACACCAAATCTACAGAATAAAGAGAAAATATTAAGAGCAGCAAAGGAAAAAGGCCAAGTAACATATAAAGGCAAACCAATCAGAATCACACCAGACTTCTCAATGGAAACTCTAAAAGCTAGAAGGTCTTGGATAGATACCCTACAAGCACTAAGGGAGCATGGATGTCAACACAGACTACTGTATCCAGCAAAACTTTCAATCACTATAGATGGAGGAAACAAGATATTCCATGACAAAAACAGATTTAAACAATACATATCCACAAATCCAGCACTACAGAAGGTTCTGGAAGGAAAACTCCAACCCAACGAACATAACTACACTCACGAAAACACTGGCAATAGATAATCTAATTTTACCAAACACAAAAAGAAACAGGAGGGCGAAATTCACACGCAATGACAGCACCAACAATAAATCCAAAACAAACAAGAACCAATGAACAATGGACATTAATATCCCTAAATGTCAATGGTCTTAACTTACCCATAAAAATATATTTTTGAGATAACAGAATGGATACGAAGACAGAATCCATCCTTCTGCTGTTTACAAGAAACACACCTCAATTTCAAAGACAGGCGATACCTCAGAGTAAAAGGATGGGAAAAAATTTTCCAATCAAATGGGCTCAAGAAACAAGCTGGTGTAGCAATCCTAATATCTAACAAATTAGACTTTAAACTGAAAGCAATCAAAAGAGATGAAGAAGGGCATTTCATACTCATCACAGGAAAAGTCCATCAAGATGAAGTCTCAATCCTGAACATCTATGCCCCTAATACAAAAGCACCCACATTTGTAAAAGAAACATTACTAAAGCTCAAACCACACATAAAACCACACACACTTATAGTAGGAGACTTCAACACCCCCCTTTCACCACTAGACAGGACCACTAGACAGAAACTTAACAAAGAAACAAAGGATCTGACAGAAGTTATGACCCAACTGGGTTTAACAGATATCTATAGAACATTCCATTCAAACACAAAAGAATATACCTTCTTCTCAGCGCCACATGGAACCTTCTCAAAAATTGACCACATAGTTGGCAGCAAAGCAAATCTCCACAGTTACAAAAGAATTGAAATAATCCCCTGTATCTTATCAGACCACCATGCATTAAAGCTAGAATTCAACAGCAATACAAATTTCAGAAAACCTACATTCGCGTGGAAAATGAATAACACCCAATTGCACCATTCCTGGGTTGAGGAAGAAATAAAAAAAGAAATTAAAGACTTCCTAGAGTTTAATGAAAATGTAGACACAACATACCCAAACTTAGGGGACAGTCTGAAAGCAGTGCTAAGAGGGAAGTTCACAGCACTAAGTGCCCACATGAAAAAACTGGAGGAAAGTCACATTAGAGAATTGACAGAACAACTGAAAGCTTTAGAGCAAAAAGAAGCAAACACACCAAGGAGGAGTAGACGCCAGGAAATAATCAACCTGAGAGCCGAAATCAACAAAGTAGAAACTAGGAAAACAGTACAAAGAATCAATGAAACAAAGAGTTGGTTCTTTGAGAAGATCAATAAGATAGACAAACCTCTAGCCAAACTAACCAAAATGCAGAGAGAGAGCATGCTAATTAACAAAATCAGAAATGAAAAGGGGGATATAACAATGGACACTGAGGAAATCCAGAAAATCTTCAGGTCATACTTTGAAAACCTGTACTCCACTAGATTGGAAAATCTAAAGGAAATGGACAGCTTTCTGGATAAATATCACTTACCAAAATTAAATCAAGATCAGATAAACAGTTTAAATCTACCTATAAGCCCTAATAAAATAGAAGCAGTCATCAAAAGCCTCCCAACCAAAAAAAGTCCAGGGCCAGATGGCTTCACTGCAGAATTCTACCACAAATTCAAACAAGAGCTAATTCCAGTACTCCTCAAACTGTTCCGCACAATAGAAGCAGATGGGATATTGCCAAACTCTTTCTACGAGGCTACTATCACTTTGATACCCAAGCCACACAAAGATAAGACTAAGAAAGAGAACGACAGACCGATATCTCTCGTGAACATCGATGCTAAAATACTCAATAAAATATTGGCGAACCGAATCCAAGAACATATCAGAAAAATCATCCACCATGATCAAGTAGGCTTCATCCCAGGGAAGCAAGGATGGTTCAACATACGAAAATCCATCAATGTAATCCACCATATAAACAAACTGAAAAAGAAAAACCACATGATCATCTCACTAGAAGCTGAAAAAGCCTTTAACAAAATCCAACATCCCTTCATGATAAAGATCTTGGAGAGAACAGGAGTAACAGGAACATATCTAAACATGATAAACGCAATATACACCAAACCAACAGCCAACATCAAACTAAATGGAGAGAAACTCAAAGCGTTTCCTCTAAAATCAGGAACAAGACGAGGCTATCCACTCTCTCCATATCTCTTCAACATTGTACTTGAGTTCTGGCTACAGCAATAAGACAAGAAAGGGGGATCAAAGGGATACAAATTGGAAAGGATGAAGTCAAACTTTCACTATTTGCAGATGACATGATAGTCTACATTAGTGACCCAAAAAACTCTACCAGGGAACTCCTACGGCTGATAAACACCTTCAGCAAGGTAGCAGGATACAAAATTAACTCAAAAAAATCAGTAGCCCTACTATATACAGATGATAAATCCAATGAGAAAGAAATCAGGGAAACATCACCTTTCACAATATCCACAAGCAACATAAAATATCTTGGGGTAACACTAACCAAAAAAGTGAAAGACCTGTACAATAAGAACTTTGAGACTTTATAGAATGAAATTAAAGAAGATACCAGAAAATGGAAAGAACTCCCATGGTCTTGGATAGGTAGAATTAACATAGTAAAATGGCAATCCAGCCAAAAGCAATCTACAGATTCAATGCAAACCCATCGAAATCCCAACACAGTTTTTCACAGACATTGAAAGAATAATACTCAACTTTATATGGAAAAATAAAAAGCCCAGGATAGCCAAAACAACTCTTGACAATAAAGGGTCTTCTGGAGGCATCACCATCCCCGACTTCAAGCTCTACTATAGAGCCATAGTTCTGAAAACAGCTTGGTATTGGCACAAAAATAGACAGATAGACCAATGGAATCAAATTGAAAACCCTGATATTGACCCACGCACCTACGAATACCTTATTTTTGACAAAGGTGCTAAATCTATACAATGGAAAAAAGATAACATCTTCAACAAATGGTGCTGGTACAATTGGATTCGGACATGCAGAAAATTTCATATAGATCCATACCTGTCACCATGCACAAAACTTAAGTGCAAATGGATCAAAGACCTCTCCATAAATACAGCCACACTGAATCTTCTAGAAGAGAAAGTGGGAAATACCCTAGAACAAATTGGCATAGGAGACCGCTTCCTGAACATTACGCCAGTAGCACAGACACTGAGGTCTGCAATTAATAAATGGCACCTTCTGAAACTGAGAAGCTTCTGCAAGACAAAGGACACAGTCAGTAGGACAAAACGACCACCCACAGAATGGGAAAAGATCTTCACCGATCCCACATCTGACAGAGGACTGATTTCCAAAATATATAAGGAGCTCAAGAAGCTAGCCACCAAAACACCAAACAATGAAATTAAAAAGTGGGGTGCAGAACTAAATAGAGAATTCTCAACAGAGGAATCTGAAATGGCTGAAAGACACTTAAGAAAGTGCTCAAAATCCTTGGCCATCAGAGAAATGCAACTCAAAACAACTCTGAGATACCACCTCACGCCTGTCAGAATGGCTAAAATTAAAAATACCAATGACAATCTATGCTGGAGAGGATGTGGAGAAAAAGGAACACTCCTCCATTGCTGGTGGAGTGTGAACTTGTAAGACCACTCTGGAAATCAGTATGGCAGTTGCTCAGAAAAATGGGAATCAGTCTACCTCAAGATCCAGCCATTCCTCTCTTGGGTATATACCCAAATAGTGCATGTTCATACAACAAGGACATATGTTCAACCATGTTCATAGCAGCATTGTTTGTAATAGCCAGAACCTGGAAGCAACCTAGATGCCCCTCAACTGAAGAATGGATTGAGAAAATGTGGTACATTTATACAATGGAGTACTACTCAGCAGAAAAAAGCAATGGAATCTTGAAATTCGCAGGCAAATGGATGGAACTAGAAGAAACCATCCTGAGTGAGGTAACCCAGTCACAAAAAGACAAACATGGTATGTACTCACTCATATATGAATTTTAGACATAGAGCAAAGGATTACCAGCCTATAATCCTCTTCACCAAAGAAACTAGGAAACATGAAGGACTCTAAGGGATAAATGGTCCCCAGGAATGGAAGTGGCATGAACTTCTGAACTAATTGGGAGCATGAGGGTAGGGGGGAAGGAGCTGCTACAATAAGAGCAAGAGAAGAGGAGTAGAGGAGAGGAAATGGAGGGGAAGAAATATTGAGTTGGGGGAAGAATAGAGGAAAGAGAGCAGGATGAGAGATACCACATCAGAGGGAGCCATTATAGGTCCGAGAAGAGATCTGGAACCAGGGAGATCTCCAGAGACCTACAAGGATGACAAAATCTGACAATCCAGGCAATGGTGGAGAGGATAACCTAAAAGCCCTTCCCCTAAATTGAGATTGATGACTACTCTTTATGCCATCCTAGAGCCCTCATCCAGTGGCTGATGGAAGCAGAGACAGACATCCACAGATATACACTGAGCTGAAATCGGGAATTTAGTTGAAGACAGGGAGGAATGAAGAACGAAGGGGTCTGTACCAGGTTGGAGAAACCCACAGGAACAGTTGGCCTGAACAAGGGAGAGCAGATCGACCCCAGATGCTGTGGGGGAGGCCCGTACAAGACTGATCCAGACCCCTGAACATGGATGTCAATAAGGAGGCCTCTGCACTCCAGGGAGCCTCTGGTGGTGGATTAGTATTTTTCCCTGGTGCAAGAAGGGACTTTGAGAGCCCATCCCACGTGAAGGGTTACACTCTGGCCCTGGACACATGGGGAAGGGCCCAGGACCAGCACAGGAAGATTTGGTGTACTTTGCAGAGCCAACGTTGAGGGCCCTAACTGCCTGAGGAGTGGTGAGTGGATGGGGTTGTGGTGTACTGGGGGTGGGTGAGGGGGAATGGAGGTGAGGGGAGGGAGAGGGAGAAGGGACTTGAAACAAGCTTGTTCCCTAACTAGAACTAATAAATAAATTAAAAAAAAAAAGAGTTAGTGGGACAAGCCTAAGCTATAGGCTGAGTTTTCATAATTAATAAGCCTTTGTGTCATTTTTGGGGGAACTGGCTGGCAGGAGAGAGAGAGAAAGACTCATTATAATAAATATTTTAATTTTTTTTTTTTTTTGGTTTTCTGAGGCAGGGTTTGTCTGTGATTTTGGAGGCTGTACTGGAACTAACTATTGTAGACCACGCTGGTCTGGAACTCAAGACATCTTCTTGCCCCTGTCTCCCCAAATGCTGGGATTAAAGGGTGTGAGCCACCACCACCACCACCACCCAGCTACATATTTTAATTTTATCACTTATAAGATATCTAATATATACAAAGCAAAAACACATATCTCTTAATTTTTGTAGTAAACTTATCAAGTATGTATTATTCCTAAATACCCCAATTGCTCTTTGGGTATCATTCCTTCAGTGGGCAGGATTATGAAGTAAAGTCCCTTCAGGTATGTTCTAAGAAACCAGGCATAAAGCTCCTGTCTGGAGGTCTTTGGACATGTGAGTAGATGTGGTAGATTCTCGCATCAGCTTACCTAGAAGCAGATGTTTGAGGCCAGTGATCTCCAATGGCACAGTGGAGGAAGCTGACAATTTCTATAACCCAGTCCCAAGGGTGTCATATGTCAATCTTTCCTTAGGCTAGGAGGGTAGAACTGCTTCTATCAGTTTCTTCACCTTATATGTTACCATAGGAACAGTACTATTACAGATGTAATCTGCAACATCAGCTTTTATATGGATTCTGGGGATGCAAACTCTGGTCCATGCACTTATGACACAAGTGCTTTCTTTACCCACTGGGCCATTTTTCAGTCCTCAATGGATTTTTTTCCTGATAGTACTGGGTCTTGAACCTATGATATCGTGCTTGCTAAGTAATCACTCTACCATTGACCTACAGCCGCAACCCAACATTTTAAACAAGTATTTATTTAGCAAAGACAAAGTAATTGCATGGCAAATAATGAGTACTATGCAGAGATCTTGGAGTGAGCTGACTCAGGCTCTCTTGAAGGTCCATATTAAGGAGAATATTGTAAATTCTTATGAGAGGCTTGGCCATATTCTTGCGGTTAATATGATGCTTTTAAAATAGCAGACCCAGATCTCCAAAGAATAGTGGACCAGATCTTTAATTTTGGAAATTTTTCCATGATTCTCTTGAAAATCCCACAAATGATGCATCAATGTCTCTGTGATGTGATAGGGGAGGTCCTTCTCTGTATATGTTTATCTTATTGGTTTTTAAATAAAGCACTGTTTGCCAATAGGGAAGCAAGATAGGTGGGACTAGGAGTAGAGGAGGATTCTGGGAAATGCAGTTAAGAAAAGTCTTGTGATCCAGGCAGGAAGTGACATAGGAGGCAGACTCAGAATATAATCAGGGACAAGAAGGAAATTGCTCTCTTCCTCTTCCTCTCTTCTCTGTGGAGAAGTCGCCATGTGATCCTGGGAAGAGGATGCATTCGGCCAGCATTCTCAATAAGATAAGTCTTTGAAAATATATAGATTAGTGGTTATGGTTGATACTTAAGACAGAGCTAGCAGATTAAGAAATCCTGTTATTGGCCAGCAGTATTGTAATTAATATTAGACTCTGTGTGTTATTTTGGGCACCCACATGGCAGCAGGGTTCGGGCGGCTAACGAAAAGATTTCTCCTTACAGTGATGTGATGAGGGCTCACACCCTTCAGGGTTCATATGTGAAGCAACTGCCAATGACCCCTGAGCCCTTACTTTCTGATATGGTAGAAGAAACATAGATGCATCTTTGGAAATGTGTAACTACAAAGGGTGATTAGTTTTGTGATTAGTCAGGAGACAACCACACAAACACAACTGTAGTGTCCTTGATTGTCTGGTATACATAACTCCTGGTTTAACTGACTTCAGTAACAGCATGGTTAGTTTCTGCTGAGAGTCCTCCCTCTTCCTGGCTTGCTGACAGCTGCCATCTTATGGTATTATCACATGGTGCAGAGATAGCTTTCTGCAGTCTTTCCCTGTTGCATGTGATACTAGGTTGCATCCATATGCTCTCCTCTAACCTGCATAAGTTCCTGGAAGACCGTATCCCCAGTATACTAACAGACCATTAAGGTTTCAACTTAAGGATATGGACCTGTGTGACACAATTTGGTCCACAGCACTGAAGCACACAAGACTTCAAGATATGATTCTAGCAGTAATGCTGTCTATACAAAGGAATATCTCCTCTTCTTCACATTCATTTGGATCTTGGGTTACTTTTCTATTATTGGTATCTTTCATACCTGAGCACTCATTCTTAATTTTTGTTGACTCTTCTACCATAGTGACTCTCATATTTGTCTTCTCACCCTCTGAATGCTGTACATGTTGCTGAACCTTCAGTACAGAGTGAGAAAAGACACCTTCTCTAGCATGTTAGCATACAACAGACTGCTCTAGAAAGGAGCTGCCATGTGGGTGCCCAAAATAACACACAGAGTCTAATATTAATTACAATACTGCTGGCCAATAACAGGATTTCTTAATCTGCTAGCTCTGTCTTAAGTATCAACCATAACCACTAATCTATATATTTTCAAAGACTTATCTTATTGAGAATGCTGGCCGAATGCATCCTCTTCCCAAATACTATAATACTGACACAGATAAAGTTCAGGAAAGAGGATCCACATAGTACATGGCTTCTTTACTATACATCAATGGTAGTATGTCTATTTTGGCAGCCGTAGGTCTGGCTATACCTGTGATCTGCCTTCACAGACAAAATGGAATAATGCTGTGCAAGGTATGGAGGACAGTTACACACAAGCCCCTCTGAGCCTTGGAATGGCCTGCCCAGGTAGCTGTAGCTACGACATGGGAGACTAGACTGGTCACTGAATGACATATAGGAATGAAGGCAAGTGAGAGCTGGTGCCAAGGTCCCAGCAACACAGTGCCATCTTGGGCCCTGTAGTCCAGATGGAGCCCTTATGCAGATATGCTGTATACATACATGCATGAATTGATTTTTCTCCACTGGTACTCTAGCCCAAGGTCTTGTGCAGGTTTGTCAGGGCATTTTCTGCAAAGCTATACTCCAGATCCAGAGCATATATTATTGTCTGCTTTGATGAGTGAAGCTCAGACCCTTTTCCTTGTGATGGTTCTGCTGTTCTCTCTCTCTCTCTCTCTCTCTCTCTCTCTCTCTCTCTCTCTCTCTCTCTCTCTCTCATCCCTGATCCCTGCTCTTCTCTAATTGCTTGCTATGGACAGTTGTATACTTTTAGAAACAATTAAAATTTATTAAGAGAAAAACATTGTAATCATAGCACCTTGGAGACTGAGGCAGTAACATTACAAATTACAGGCAATCTGTGCTTTTCTTGGTATACTTTGTATTGCCATGATAGAAGCCATGGTTAAAAGCTACTTGGAGAAGACCATGGTTATTTCATTTACCACTGGGAGGTTTAGGCAAGAAACTGGAGGCAGCAATTGAAGAACAGACAACAGAGGAATGCTGCTTACTAGCTTGTTCTCCATGACTTGATCTGCCTGCTTCCTTATACAATCCATGACCACCCACCCAGATGTGGCACTGCCCACAGTGGGCTGGACCCTCCCACACCAATCATTAACCATAAACTGCTCTATAGACTTGACTACAGGCCAATCTAAAGGAGGCAATTCCTCAATTGTGGTTCTCCTTTTCCAGTTGAGTCTAGCTTCTGTCAAGTTAAGAAAAAAACTGAGCAGTGCATGGGAATAAAACAATTTCCAGTATAGCCTAGTGTACAAAATGGGAATCTGAGTCAAAGTACATCCCCCAAACATCCTACAATACCCTAGCAAAAACAAATTCTGAGGTGGACACAGTACCATGAGTGCATGAACGTAATCTCTCTCTCTCCCTCTATTCCTCTCTCTCATTCTCTCCTATAATTCTTAGTTCTGGAGACTGTGGAAAGTATATGAGAAATTTTATGTCAGGCAAATTTAATGAGATCAGGCTTAAAAATGAAAATGGCTATGGGTGTATGTAGTAATGGTTAATTTTCACTGTAAACTTGATTAGATTCAGAAAAGCCCAGGAAATTAGCAAAGTTTACCACTATGTGCATATATATGACGCTTTGCCCAGAGATAATGAGATTTTGAGGGCTTGGGCCTGGTCAATGCATGAATCCCTTGATGGGTTCATTAAGTGAAGGCATTACTGAAAGGTGGTAAAAAGATAGTGATCGGGCCTCTTGGCAGGAAGTCAGTGACTATGGGATTTACCTGAGATTAGATGTTGCCCTGACTCCTTCATATTCTCTGCTTTTTTCCTCCTTAGTGTCCAAGAAAAACTGAAGAAAACTCTCTGGAATATATTCCTATCACATTCTGTTCATCCCAAGTTTACGGCAAATGCAAACCTGAACTTAGAAATCTCAAACTGTGAGCCCCAAAAGAGGCTTTCCAGTTGAAATTATTTTCCCATGCTTTTGGTCAGAGTGATGAGGACACTAACTGATCAAATATAACTCAATGGTAGAAATCTTGTGTGACATACAGGAGATACTGTCTTAAATCATGGAAGTGTACCACAAAATTATTACCAAAGAAGGATGAGCCTGGAAAATGCCAGTGTCCTATCATGACATCACATCTGTTCTATATTGGGTCACACCTTCATGGCAGGAGAGCTGGGTATTGGGAAACATGCAGCCAGAGTCCCCTGCTTCACAGAATTTGCATCTGGCACCTGGGGAGAGGCAATAAAAGAGGGGAAGCGGAAAGAGATTAGAGAAAGGGATCTCCCACTACTAGAAAGAACATTATTAAAAAACATTTCTCAAGGCAGACAAAGTAGGCTCAATGGCTAAAGGTGATCGATACCAAGCCTAGCAATCCCAGTTCAATCCACAGAAGTTGCATGGTAGGAGAAGTAAACTGATTACACCAAGTTGTCTTCTGACCCCTGGCAGGTACTTTCCTCAAATTGCATAAAAATAAATTTTCTGTCATGATAAGTATCTTTGAGGCGCCCTTCTTGTGGATACCTCAAGTGTCAGACAATCTATGAATTCCTTGTTTTCATGGAAAAGCAAAAGCAAATCTTCCTTGTGTCTTTTCTTTGCATTCTCCATATTCTCATGGAGAATAACATGACAGCCCATGTTTCCCTGGCTCTTATTGCTTCTCTGCCAACTCCCTTCTGCACACTTTACCTAGCTCTCTCTCTCACTCTCTCCTCCCTACCCCACTGCCCACAGCACTCTTGAGCCTACTTCCTGCATTCCCTCTCATTCAGGACTCCTTATCTTAGAAAATGGCCTCAAACCAGATATTAGGAACATAACCTAGACACATTCAATTCTCCCTCCCCTATCATGCACACTTCCCTTTGATGTTCCTGCCAGTCCAGTGAGACCCCAACTATGCTTCCCTGCAGATGGTACATACCTCTGGGAGCTGTGGCAAGATGTCTCAGATCTGTCTGGGTCCCCAGCTCTCATCTAGGGTAGGATGAAAGTTATGCTAGGTACCACCTCCACTTGGGCAGGATTATTTGTCTGCCCAACATACCTCCATGTCTCATCCAGCCCGAGGACATGACTCCACATAGTGGGTGTTTGTTGAAAGAATAACAACTTTAGTACAGCAACCATGTCTCTAAAGGCTGTCCCTACAAGAGTAAGCAGAGTCAATAGTGCAAATGTCTACTGTTAGTGACTGTGACGCGGTACATGAATATAGGACTTTGAAATGTGTCAATTGCACCAGACAGAAAACTTGAGAAGATCTCAGACTCACTTGTAGTAGGGAAAGCTAGTGACAGATGTTCACAGTGGTAACCTTTGTGAGCAACTTCAGAGAGAAGTTTGACTTCCTTTAATAGTTCCATCATAGGATGGACAAGAGGAGGGATGCTTTGTGCAAGGGACAGCCAATAGTTGCTTCATAAGTGTGGGGACACACAGAAATGCTGATTGTTAATTTTTATTTCTCAACAGGACATTAACATCTTACAGGGTGCTTATCACAGTAAAAACAATGATCACAGAGTTATTGGTATCTTTGTAACAGCAGTGCTGTGAGGGTGGTTCACAGAAATAAGAACAATGCTTACAGTTCACAATTTAGTGAGGAAAATACTTATAGAAGGAATGTGGTAAGAGTGATGCATATAGAGTTCTTGGAACATATGAAGAAAAATGCTAATGAACTGGTGAAAACAATAACAATAGTGGCAGTGCTTAATGAAATAAAAAGAGGTTAAGAGAGGTCCTAGACATACTAAGAAAAGTGCTTATAGAGTAAATAGCATACAACCAGTGCTATGAGAGGGACACACAAAAAGAGCAATGCTAACATTGACACATGGTAGGACCAATTTTCAAAACCGTCCTTGACATGTAAAAAGTAAAATGTTGCTTAAATTTCACTGCTGAGAATTTTACTTTTTGATGCTTAGGATTTCACAGTTTTTCTCATAATCCTAATGCCCATCATGTTCTTCAAATCACAGGCTTATTTCTCCTGTCTGGGACAGAGACAAAGGGAAAAAAAGGAAAGCAAGTGTCAGATTGGACTGCCCACTCAGTGTTCAACTCCCCTTCCTTCACGGCAAAGCATACATGCCCTCCTTCTGCACGAACCTTGGAATCTGCTCTCCAAGTCAAGCCTCTGATCTAGAGTACAGTGACTGTCTGACTTGGTTTCTGAATTCTTTGTTCAGAGGAAGGTGCAGCCTGCACATTAAGAGCTGACCTGGGATTTGGGATCCTGCAGCATTCTGGGTAGGAAAGGTTTCTAATATAATTGATAGGGAGTAGAGAAAGCATGGGATATTGCATTTACCTGTTATGATACACCCCAAAGGACTAGATGTGGATGATTGGCAGGTCCCAGTGACCATGGGGAATCCAATATTATATGAGAAAGGTGTATGTCCCAGGGTGTGCAAATTGTGTCAGAGGGTCACTTACAGGTCCAGCCTTTCTCTTCTTCATCTTCATCCTCTTCTTCCGGGTCACTGATCTCTTCATATATCACTGGCTTCTTCCTTTCCCTTAACCTGTGGCTCCATACGCTCAACTTACTTTCATTGCGTTCTGAGATAGGGGTAGTACATGAGAGCAGGTGGAGAAAGGGTTTCAGGGTCTTTATGTCAGAAAAGTACAGGGTTTGGTCCTCACTTGTGCCCGTGGGCTTTTTTCAAGCACAAGTTTTTAACATCTTCTGGCACAAACAGTCTGAGACTACAGGTTATCCCAAATTTGGACCAAAGACCACTTCAGTGAGGATCATCCCCTGGGACCTATTTCATCCAGGATGTATCTGAAGGTGTATATTATAGATGCAGCACTGACCGGAGTGAGATACTTACCAGTGATCATGTGGGACAGAATGCATGAGGAAGGGTTGATTTAGCTTCGTGGTGTTGGAATTTTTCCAGTATGAACTTTTTAATGTAAAAACAGAAACAACAAAGTGGCAACAACAAAACCACCTTGCAGATATCAAGTTCCAAATTTCTGAATATATTCTTTTTATGGTGGGAGCCCGTGGAGCATGCTTAACTGTAGAGTCACAGGTCTGTGGGGGCACTTTTTGATTGTATATTTTCTGTTTTGAACTGAGAAGCCAGAAAGAAGAGCAAAGGAACATATTTGGCCTCGTTGTTGATGATTGTGTGTGTTAATCAAATACACAAAGTCTGTGCGATTGAAGGTCACTTGGCAGCTCAAGCCTGTAATCCCAACATTCAGGAAATTAAGGCAAAGAGTTGCTCTAAATCTGCGGCCAGCTGAGAGTTATAGCAGGAAGAGTAGTCCTAAAAATTCCATGCTATTTTCTCTGTTCAATTTTAACCTATATTCTATTTCTTACCTGAGCAGTAAGACATGTTTATTCGTTCATTTGTCTCTGTGTGTGTGCATGTAGAATAGGAAAACAACTATTCTCTGCTAGGTGTGGTCTGTTTGCCTCTAAACCCTGCTACCTGGGATAATGAGACAGAATGTTTCTTTGAGATTAGGAATTCAATACCACCATGGAAATAATATAAACTGTGTTTCTGAACATATGATGAGGTAACTCCTTTCCTAGCTACACATACAGAATAAATTCAATTGGGAGTAAAAATGTATTTCCTTTATATATTTTAATATAATAATGGGTAATATTTATCTTTATTAGATTTGAATGTGAAGTTATGATGCTGATTCTGAAGGTTTAGACAGATTTATTGTCTAAAATTATAATTACACCATGATTCATGAGCAGTATTTAGCAGGAAATACATAGCTTTAAGAAAGAAATATTTCAAGCATACAGATACTAATGGAGAATCACACTGAGTTCATTTGGAGCTCCACATTATCCCTCAAAGTGCTTTACATCTCTCTGATGTCTTTAAGCAAAGCAGCCACCACTAAAGCCATCTGATCAGTACTCAACACCCTCACCCTCCTTCCAGGTCCATTCAAGCATCTATGCATTTTCCGCTTACTTACAGCCAATGAAAATATACATTCTCCTTTTGCATGTTTTAGAATTTTATGTAGTGCCCAAGTGCGTAAGTTTTCAACACCTTTCTTCCTTCAGCTCTTACCTGAGGAATGGAAGATTTGTCTGTGACCTTCCCTGGCACTTTGACGGAAAAATTTTGCAAATAAAGCCCCTCCATGTCAACTTACCTTGACTTTCATGGCCACAACCTTCATCAGAATCACTGAGCACGGATTTTGTGGCCTTTTCCTTGGATTGCATGAAATCGGGGAGATGGGTTCTGAGGCCTAGAACAAAGCAAAATGTTTCTTCCTTATCAGACAACTGAGAAGAGGAATGTGGGGGGCAGGCACAGGGATGATGGCAAACAATGAATTTCACCAGAACAAAGGCCTACAGGAGAGAAAAGTGAAGGCTACAGGGATGATTGCCATGGTGCTGGCCTCTGCTTCCAGCCCTGCACAGAATGGAAAAGAGCAGAATGTTCTTGAAAAAGACACATGGGGGTGGGCCTAGGCCCTATCCCAAAGGATATGACAGACTCTGAAGACCCCCCCCTATGGAAGGCCTCACCCTCCCTGGGGAGCAGAAAGCTTATGTGATAGGTAGGGTTTTAGTTGGGGGGGAGGGTAGAAGAGGAGGGGAGGGAGAGGGAAATATGATTGACATGTAAAGCAATCTTGTTTCTAATTCAAATAAAAAATGGGAAAAAAAAGAACATGGCAAGAGGCTGAGAAGAAACCATAGCATAGAAAGGGACTGGATGACACTCAGGCCTGTTCTGAACCCAGAACTTCCTCTTACCTAGTCTTGTCATGGTGGTATAGTTTCTTTTCATATACACATAGGTAATTTTCTCTGAATAGCTCATCTTTGCCCACTCTTCCTTAGAGAAGTATTTGGAAATATCCTCGAAGGCCTAGAAAAGAAGAGAAAATTCAATCTGGCAGCTAATCTTCTGTGCGTGTGTGCCATTCAGGCGAGACTATTTCCTTGGCTCCCAGACCTCTGTGGTACATTTGGGAATTGGGGAAAACTCCTGATGGACGATTTGAGATCAGAGTGATGCTGTGGACAGACTGTCCAGCCTGTTCCTTAGCATGCAATAGAGATTTGTGCTGCTTGGTTGCTCTCCTCCCACCTTCAAGAAGGGTATGACAGTTGCCAAACTAGAGAAGCAGAAGACTTGCTGACTTCAGAGATGCTTGGGAAGGATCCTCTGACTTTAGGTTTCCTACTGTATCCATGCTACTTTTCCCCAGTGCTTCTGCAGGCACCTACTGAGAAATGTAATTCTCCGGGCCACTCCTCTGCCCCATGAAGGTCACCTCACCTTGCATGTCTTCTCTGGATTATGCTCAGTTTTCTTGACGTTCACTGAACAAGACCTTCTTCTATTCATGGCACTGGGGATGCGATCTTGAAGGAAAGCTTGAATACTTCCAGTCTGTGGAGGACAGCATGAGCCAATCACCTGAAATGTAATTTTACTATTTTCCATTATGGCTTGTTTGTCCCCAAGGAATTACATGGATGGAAGTCAGGGGATAGACATATCTGTGTTAGGAATGAAAGGGTTTCTTTGGCATGACAGAAGTCACTGTGAGACTCTGAGAGCAGGTCAGATACCGCTGCTACTAGTCCTCTGGGGTATGTCTTGATCTGAAGGGCATACAGAAAGTTCTTGGTGGATGAGTCAGGCAGACAGGATGGTCACCTCACATTTCATTGATAAGTGGCAGGTAAAAACTTTGATTTCACTGGGAGTCAAACAGTACTCACTGGTGATTGAGGAAGAAGGATAATAAGTACCAAATGCCATTAGAGAGGAGTAATGAGTAAGTGAGGTAACCACAGTTTACAACTGATCACTTACTTTATGAAGTACTGAGTCAGAAGCCTGCAAACACAGACTTGGCAGGACAGGAAATATTAATTGTCCTGATTTGATGACAATGTGTTTTGTACATATCTTGACTTTTCACACTGTATTCATAAGCATGCAGCCATATTATATGTTCAGGACACAGGCAAAATCAGGAAATAATATCTCTTAGATAGTAGGGCTTGGGGTTGAACAACAGTTATCCAAGCACTGAAGCAAGTGAATGGGGAGTTCAAGGTCAGACTGGTTATATAAGTGAGACATGTCACAAACATGAAACATCAATCAAAAAATAAAAAAAGCACTTTTCAAGGGGCAGTTAAGTGAATGTGCACTATTTTTTTAGAGGTTCAAACTTAGCTTTCTAAAGCCAAAAAAGAAAAATGATGATTTTTTTTATAGTTAACACTTGTAATTATTAGTGTATTTTCATTTCATGATGATGGAATTTTTCTCTCCAGACATTTTTACCTTCCTTTTATTTTAAAACAAAAAATGAACATGAGTGTGTATGTTGCATATGTGCATGGAGACCAGGGATCAATCTCATGTGTCATGCCCCAGGAGCCATTCACTTTGTTTTTTAATTCAGTGTCTCTCCCTGGGACTTAGGACTTGCTGACCAGGGAGCATCAGAAAGGCAGCTCTCTCATCCTCTCCAGAGAATTGATGACAAGTGCCTGTCCTCTTTCCCAGCTTTGAGCTTTGACCTGACTGCTGGAGATGGAACTTGGGTCCTCATGCTGGCAGCGGAAGCTCTTTATCAACTGAGCTATTTCCTCAAACCACTCAACATCTTAACACACACACACACACACACACACACACACACACACACACACACACACACACACACACAGGCACGCACGCACGCACACACATATACATATTTTTTACACACTGACATTTCATTCTATGTATGTGTGTCAATCTATGTGTAGGTTCTTGATTTTGCCTTTAAGTCTGAATTTTGCTATGATGCCCTTGCTGACCCCAACTCCCTGATTCAAGGTGTTTTCTGTCTCAGTGCTGAATGGATTAGACTTACAGGTTTATGTGCTGGTGTGTCCCTCTGGAATGTAGTTTTGAATGTGATGTTCAAGGGAACAACAGTGATATGAGCTCTTGAAAGGATGAACTTTGGTTCACAAGGCAAGCAAAGCAATGTGTGTGAATTTAGGGTCTGTTACTGTGTTAATCTGGAAATTATCTGAATGAAAACAAGTAGAATCTGTGAGACAACATGACCAGGCATGACTCACAATGAGGAAATATAGGAAATATAAATCCTTTTAAATTTGAGCACCCAAGCCTTGCCTTGGAGACCAAGACAATTGGTACTTCATGCTGTCTGATGTAATATAGGAGCCCCTTGAGCAGAGGCCATTTTCTCATCTAGCACTGAGGAAAATTAGGAGCATGTGGCTGATTTAGGGATTTCTTGCACTGGGTGTAGTTTTGTTTCGCTCAGAAACTGTGACATAGTACTACTCACAACACCTAAAATAGCGATTATGTCTGGGCTTGAAGGGACATTCGGCATTATGTCAACTCTCATAACTAAAGATACCCAGTATCACAGAAGGCACAAGAAAGTCACAAGCACTCACTTTGTCTACAACATCCTCCCACTTTTCTTTCTTTTATGTTCTGGGGCAGGTACTAGAGTTCAGGGCTTCAAACATCCTAAGCAAGTGCTCTACTGCATAACTACATCCCAGGCCCATCCTGGTTTCTATCTACACTGGTTTAACTTGTTGAAAACCTCAGTCCAAGAGAAACTACCTCAGATGCAAAGCTTCTGCAAAGCTTGCCCACAAAATGTGCTGTAATTTGAATATAGACTGATGATCAGCCAATCAGGGCAGGAAGTGAATATGAACTAGTCAATCAGTGTTATGAAACCTCATGTGGCTCAGAGGTAAGGAAGAATGTGATGTGATATCCGGTCCTACTGGAAGGAAGTTTTTCTAAAGCTACCCTGGTCATTGGGGGAATTCCACCTGAGGGAGCAGTTTTTCCTAGAGATCCACTATTCTGGGATCCACTAGGATGCCTGTTCATTTGCATCCTGAATTTATCTGGGAGGGGATTGTTTGGGGGCATTGAACTCAGGATTTGTCATCTGCTCTGGCCTCTGGGATGCTGGGATTAAGGACTGAAATGGACCATCACACTAGGCTTCAGGTCTTCTTTTGCATCCTGTCTCGTCTTCATCTACCACCCCCTGATGAGCAGTAACCACCTTTATGAAGTGCTTTATATAATGCAGACCACTGACCCAAGTTCTTCTTATAATATGAGATGGAAAATCTTCCCTAGGATCTCTAGCATAATTTAAAATACCCTCAAGTTTGAAAAACCAAACTGGGGACTGTTTAGTTCATTCAGTGAGTAAAAGTGCTCACCATCACACATGGCAGCCTGAATTTAATCTCCAGAGCCCAGAGAATGGATGGAGAAAACCTCTCAAAGGTTGTCCTGTGATTTCCAACTGGAAAGCATAGCTTTCCCATCAAAATAAATAAAGAAAAAGCAATTATTAAGATTTCAAAAATTTCTGCATATGCTTTTTTCTCAAAGACCCAAGAACTAGAAGCATATTTAGTACTTAATGATATTTATAGCAACAGTATTACAGAGCATCTTGATCAGTGGTTCTCAACATGTGTGTTGTGACCCCTTGGGGATTCATCAACCCTTTCACAAGAGTCAGCTAAGTCTATTGGAAAACACAGATATTTATATTGAGGTTCATAACTGGCAAAATTACAGTTATGAAACATCAGTGGAAATAATTTTATGATTGGGGGGTCACCACAACTTGAGGAACTATATTGAAGGGTCACAGCATTAAGAATGTTGAGAATAGTTGCTCTAAATAGAGATTGTCATGTCCCTGACGGGAGCTCCTAAATTACTTTCTATAGGAAGTTACTAATTTCCACATCACCAGGGTCTTCCATGCTTCGTCAATTTTCTCGGCTTTCCAGCCACAGCTTTGAGCTAAGTTTCTCTTCTGAGAATAATACATAAATCTCTCATGACAGGGAGAAGAAGACCCATGACCCTTGGACCAAGCACAAAGACCTTTCTCTGTGTCTTCTTAAATTTTCACAGTATCTTGAGTTATCACACCCATTGTGAAGACATGATTGTAGTTCAGAGAATTAAGAAAGTTACTTCAAGTAACACAGGCAGCAGGCAACTCCTCTAAGTCTTAACCCCAAGGTGAATTGAATCCACAGTTGGGTGCTAGTTATACTTCTGTATTGCTTCACCCACTTGTTGGTCACCTGAATCCATGAATGCAGTTTAAAACTGCAAGATGAAATGTCATTCTCCTGATCTCAGCCATAAATGCTGTAGCATAAAACAACAGAAATTTGGCCTTTGGCTGAGTCACTCCAGTGTGCTTTTATGGTCCCAGTGTTTTCTTCTCATTTATCTGTGAAGAATCTGTTTCTGCCTCCCTCTGATGAGGATATTTGAGGTTGAATTTAGGGCTTAGGTGGTCAATCCATATGATCTTTTTAATTACAACCCATTTTTTAATTAAAGCCCATTTTTTGCAGATTTTTATTTGAATTAGAAACAAGATTGTTTTACATGACAATCCTAATTCCCTTCTCCCTCCTGTCTTCCCCTACCACCACCCCCAACTAAAACCCTACCAATAACATGTCCTTTCTGCCGCAAAGCCCATTTTAAGGAAGTTATCATTTACAAGTTCCAGTGATGATGGCATAATATTTTTAAAGCCCATTAAAATATGAAGAGTAAGTCAGAAGACTTGTTATGAAGCTATAGATTTCCTGGAATGTTAGTGTTTCTCCTGCTGTGAAAAGACACCATGATCACAGCAACTCTTATAAAAATAAAAAAAAAAACATTAAATTGGGCTGTCTTACAATTTCAGAAGTTTAGTCCATTATTGTCATGGCAGAAAGCATGCAGGTAGACATGATGCTGGAGAAGGAACTGAGAGTTCTACACCCAGATCAGCAGACAGAAGGAGACTATGTGCCACACTGGGCATAGCTTGAGCTTCTGAGACTTCAAAGCCTGCCCCCAGTGACACACTTCCTCCAACAAGACCACACCAATTCCAACAAGACCAAACCTTCTAATAATGGTACTCCCTATGAACCCACGGGGCCATTTTCTTTCAAACCACCACAACTGAGTTTGGAAAACTAGGGACTTTGATGACACTGGTGGGGTGTCAGTGCAACCAGGTTGAGGGAAATGGGATGTAACATTATACAGACTTGAGTTCACTTCCCAGACCCTATAAATAAGCCAGACCTCTAGCTTCTCAGAATTTTCATTTCCTCTTCCATAAAATAAGATAATCAATGCATATTTCTTGTAGATCTGTCATAACTTAACTTGTAAAATGCTTAGCACAAGGCCATGGCACAAAACAAATGGTCAACACATGTTAGTTTTTGTTGCTTTGTTAAACAATGAACATGGCAAAAATAATACTGTGTCATTTTCTATACATCCATTGCTTTGATTTTTAAGAAAACTCTTTTACCCTCAGGGAGTTCTCCAGATAGAGCTCTGGGCTTTGTGGAATCTAGACTAGCTCTGTGCTACTGAGTTTCACCCGTTTCCTTTCCAATAATATTTAACATATTCTTCCCAGAAACGTGGTATAATTTGTTGGCCTTTGTACTACATGCGATAGATGAACAAGGAAGAGGTCATAATTTCTCTAAAATCAGTATACAAATTCTAGAAGGAAGACTGAAAACCCTATCCTAGCTTATCTTTCACTACCAAGCTAATCTCCACTATGGGAAATTACTCAAAACCCCTGTGTCCAAAAAAAAAAAAATGCATGTAAGTGATGGAGAGTTGGCTCAGCAGTTAAGAGCACTTGCTTCTCTTGTAGAGGATCCAGCTTCAGATCTCAGCATTCACATCAGGCAGCTTACAAACCACCTGTAACACCAACTCTAGGAGATCCAATGACTCTGTGAGCAACCATAGACATGTATCCATGGTACACACACACACACACACACACACACACACACACACACACACACACACACACACTGAAAACAAACCTTTTTAAAAGACAAAGAATGTATGCAAATGACCAAAACATTTCAAAGGTAGAAAATTTCATGGCCATTTTAGGGGAGTATGTTTCTGGCCTCATGGATACAAACCATGGTGTGGAAAACAAGAATACTTGGTGTGGTGTCTACATGAACACAGATTTTCCACAAAATAATGGGTGACCTCCTTTGCTGCTACTTACTTTTGGTTTCCTGAGACCAAATAAGGACAGAGAAATAATGAAGAAAATATTTATTTTGGTATCAGAGGTGTCAGTCCACCAACAGAACAGTTGACAGCTAATAATCCACTAAGAAGACAAAAATAATACAGGAAGGGGACATGGTAAGACATACATGAATATACCTCCACAATGGTCATTTCCTCCTTTAAGGCCTTTCTTCCTTCTGTCACCTCTGGATATTGCCTATTATGCATCCATTAAGTATTAATCTTTTGATATAGAGATGCCATGGCCATGCAACTCTTATAAAAGAAAACATTTAATTTGGGCTGGCTTACAGTTCAGAGGTTTAATCCATTGTCATCGTGCCAGGAAGCATGGCAGAATGTAGGTAGACATGGTGTTGGAGAAGTAGCTGAGAGTTCTACACCTGAATATTCAGGCAGCAGGAAGAATTAGTGACACTGGGCCTGGTTTCAGCTTCTGAAACCTCAAATCCCACCCCCAGTGACAGACTTCCTCCAATAAGTCCACACCTGTACCAGCAAGGCCATACCTCTTAATAATGCCACTACCTATGAGTCTATGGGGACTATTTTCATTCAAATCACCACAGACCCCCATGTGACAGCAGTATCTTCACTAGGATCCAGGACTCTGTGGACATTCTGGCCTTGGAATGGATACCAAAGGCCAACAATGGATGGCTTTCTTGTTCTAGAATATTTCTATTTGTTTTTAAATGAAATAAACTTTATATTAAAATGTTGTATAAACCTGGAATTTGCACATTACATAACTGAACATGTGTGAAGAGTAAAGGACCTGTGATGTGAGAGATGCTACTGATTTGCTGATGATAAACTATAGCTTTAAACCATAAAAAACCCTGCTGCTTTCATGACTTGACAATTTAGACTTCCTTGCACTGATGTGGGGCATGAAAACCTATGTTGCTTAAATGTTGATTTAATTTTACGTGTGTGTGTGTGTGTGTGTGTGTGTGTGTGTGTGTGTGTGTGTGTGCAAAACTGGCTGTGAGTGTCCAGAGAGTCCAGGAAAGGATGTGGATTGCCCTGAAACATTTATGGCCTACCTAATATGAGTACTGAGAACTGAACTTGGATCCACTGCAAGAACAGCAACCTTTCTTAATCATTGCACTATCTTTTCAGCTCCTCTTTTCCTTTTCAAAATGTTTTCAGTTCTTATTAGCATGCATTAATTATACATAATAAAGGATTCCATTGTATTTCCACACATGTATGTAATGTATTTTATCATATTTACTCCCATTACCTTCTCTTATTCCCATCCCACTCTCCCTGATTCCCTTTCTCTTCCTAAATAGTCCCTTGCTACTTTCATGACTGTTTCCAGATGAACCAATGAGCTTAGTTAAGGTTACTTACAGGAGCATGGACAGCTTGCTAGTGGTTACACCACTGAGGAAAATGACTCTCCTTCCCCATTGAAAATTAGCTTCCTATTAGGGAATGGTGGAGCCTCATGATCTCTTTTACACTCTGTGATCAAATGTTGATGGGACCAGTCCTCTGAAGCTCTTGTGAAGGTAATCACAGCTTCTGAGGAGTCAAGAGTGCATTACCCGCATCCTGCTTAAAAAATCAAATTCCACAGCACTCCACCCCTACCTCTATCTCTTATATTCCTTCACTCTCTTCTGTGCTGCTCCTTGAGTCTTGGAGAGGGTTCTATATATGACTGTAGTAACTATTATGATTATGGAGAGCTATTATCTCTACATCAATTTTACACTTTCAATATGAGAAAATCATTTCAATCATATTTCAATAAAACCAGTTTTGTCATGGCTGGGGAGGTCATTGATGCTAGTGATGAAGCTACTACTCTTGTTTGGCTGAGTATGCAACAGTCTCTTTTTCTGAACACTTTGAGCAGTCTTGAAAAAACTGGAGCCTACTGCAAAAAAGAAGCTTCTCTGGCAAAAGCTAACAAAAGTAAAAATCTATAGTCATAAACATAGTGATATGGTATGCTGGTTGTCACACATGTCCATTTAGCCTGAAAATGTGAAAGCAAGGAGTCTAAGGGATTTCCTAGGCCTAAACAACAACTGTAAACCCCTGTAAAATCAAAACAAAACAGGCATATCAATACTTCCAACATGCAATGGCACAAGATAAACATTACTGTTCCAAAATGGAAGGAAGGGAGCATAGTGAGGACATACTAGATCAAAGCAATACCAAAAATTGAGCTGGGCAAACTCCAAACTCTGCATCGTCATGTCTGATGTCAAAACACTCTTTAGATCTCCATCTCCTTCGAACTTTGTTGACTGCAACAGACTTCTTTCTCTTGGGCTGGTTCCACTCCCTGTTATCAGCTCTCCTCAGCAGGTATCCTACTGCTCTGGCATCTTCAACATCTTGGAGTCTCCAAGGCAATACAGGCTTCACCTTCACAGCTTCACAAAATGGCCTCTTTGGGCCTCAATGAAGGGACCCATGATACACGCCTGGCCTCAGTGGGTTTCCTTAGTCTCAGAGGGAGATTCCATAACCCTTTCTTCTCTCCTTCTAAAGCCAGAACCACAGGGCTGAAGCTGATAAGTTCTGCTGCTTGCTGGGGCTGGAACATGGCCCACTCATTCTAATGCATCTTCACCAGCTTTCTGTTTTCCATGGTCTCATTCAATGTCTAAGGTGCCTGTCTTATAACTTGCTCTGTAGACCAGTCTGTCTTTGAACTCAGATATCTTTCAATTACATCTTCACCAGCTTTCTATTTTCCATGGTTTCCTTTACTCCCTAGGCTTGACTATTCTGGAACTTGTTTGGTAGAACAGGCTGGCCTCAAACTCAGAGATCTGTCAGCCTCTGCTTTCTGAGTGCTGGGATTGAAGGAATGCACCACCACATCTGGCTCTAAGCTTTTCTTTAATTCCTTTTCACAAGTTGGAAATTTATCTGCGGTATCTTGCCTTGAGACCACCATTCCCTTTATTCCACATCTTAATCTTTTTATCTCCCTGAGCACAGGAATTAGCTCCATTCCACTTTCTAGTGCTCTTTTTCTCCTCAAATTATACATTTTGTATTTTCCTTTCCCAGCTTGTTCCTTTTAATTATAAATCTTCATTAGAGTTAATACTAACAACCACACAACCGAGTCTATACTAAGCCACATGCTGACATTCTTCTCCTCTGAAACCTCTTGAGCCAGAGGTTCATCATATCACACTCAGCACTACTTTCTACTACTAGCATGCCCCATTAAACAGCACTTAAAGTATCCAACTACTTTTCTAATTCAAAGTCCTAAAGTCCAAATCCCATCAAATAAAAGCATGGTCAGGCCTATTCCAACAATATTGCATTCCCTAGTACCAACTTCTGTCTTAGTAAGGGTTTCTATTTCTGTGAAGAATTACCATGACCAACTCTCATAATGAAAAACATGTAATTGGGTTGGCTTATAGTTTCAGAGGTTTAGTCCATTATCCTTATGGTGGGACATGACAATATACTGGAAGACATGGTGCTAGAGAAGGAACTGAGAGTTCTACATATTGATCTCATAGGCAACAGGAAGTAAACTGTCTTACAGGCATAGCTTGAGCATAGAAACCTCAAAGTCTGTTCCCACAGTGACATACTTCCTCCAACAAGGCCATACCTACTCCAAGAAAGCCACATCTCCTAATAGTGCCACTGTCTATGGAGGCCATTTTCTTTCAAACCACCATACCCACCAAGCAGAAGAACTTGGAAGCTTTGGCAATGTAGTTTGGGCTTTGTGGAACCTTCCTTCATGGTTAAGGAAAGGTGTTGAGGCCAGGCATGTGGCAGGGAGTCCCTGAATGGTGGCCCAGAGAGGCCATTGTTTGAGGTTGTGAAGGTGAAGCCTGGATTACTTTGGAGACACTAAGATGTTGGAGATGCAAGAGCTATGGAATACCTACCACAGAGAGCTGGAGAGAGGTTGTAGAATCAGGCCAAAAGAGAGAAGTGTTATAGACAGCAAGCCAGATAAAAAGAGCCATCTAGTAAACACTTTAACTTAGATATGGAACTGTAGAATTTGTAATTTAACATTGTTATGGCATTTGAATCCATTTGGGAAGAGACAACAGACTTGATTCAAATTTTAATTAAATATATTTATTAACTACTGTGAGCAGGCTGATATCCTTAAAGCCAAATTGAAGGCATGTCATGTGGAAGAGGCTAGAGGAAGGGTTTTTAAAGGTAGCCGTCACAATTATCTCATTTGTGTGGAATGTGTGGCTGGGGAAGAAACTACTTTTAAGTCTTCTCAACTGTGGGGAGCTATCTCTCTCCCCAGCAAAAAGCAAAAAAAGAGCTGTCTCACTCTCTGGTACACAGTGGTAAATGGGCTTTAAAAAGCCAGAGCAAGAAGTTAATTATCTCACAGCAGTTTTACACAGATTCAGAGTTGCTAGGAGCTTATCTTTTAGGAATTTAGAATGAGTGTCTCAATGGGAGAGCAAAATAGAGGTTTCCTTAGCCATAATGGTTTTTTGTCTTGCTTTGGTCCATGATGTCTTCCTTCTATGTTGATAGTATCTGCTTATTAATGTCTATTTTATAAATGTTTATACATAAAAGATTGTCCTGAGTCTCAGAAGAGACTTTGGAATTTTAAACTGTGTTGAGACTGAAAGACAAGGGATACTTTTGAAGTTGGACTAAATAATGCATTTTGCATTATGATATGGCTACAAGCCTATAGGGGCCAAGTAAGGTGGCGGTTTGAAGATAATGGCCCCGTATGTTTGAATGCTTAGTCTCCAGTTGGTGAGATTTTGGAAAGGAGGTGGGGCCTTGCTTGAAGAGGTGTGGCCTGTACTGGATGATTTTGTGTATCAGCTTGGCACAAGGTAAAATCACAAGAGAGGAAGGAGTCTCATTTGAGGAAATGCATCCATGAGATACAACTGTAAGGCATTTTCTTTTTTTAATTTTTTTATTTTAATTAGAAAGAAGATTATTTTACATGTCAATCCCATGTCCCTCTCCCTCCCCTTCTGCCCTGCCCCCCCAACTAACACCCTACCTATCCCATACCCTTTCTGCTCCCCAGGGAGGGTGAGGCCTTCCATAGGGTTCTTCAGAGTCTGTCATATTCTTTGGGATAGGGCCTAGGCCCATCCCCTTGTGTCTAGGCTCAGAGAGTATCCTTCCATGTGGGATGGGCTCCCAATGTCCATTCCTATGCTAGGGATACGTACTGATCCACTAAAAGGGGCCCCATAGATTTCCAAGGTCTCCTCACTGACACTCACATTCAGGGGGTCTGGATCAGTCCCATACTGGTTTCCCAGGTATCAGTCTGGGGACCAAGTGCTCTCCCTTGTTCAGGTCAGCTGTTTCTGTGGGATTCACCGCTGGCATGGACCCCTTTGCTCATTAGTCCTCCTTCTCTGCAACTGGATTTCAGTTCAGTTCAGGTTTAGCTGTGGGTGTCTGCTTTTACTTCCACCAGCTGCTGGATGGAGGCTATAGGTTGGCATATGAATTAGTCATCAATCTCATTATCAGGGGAAAGCATTTAAGGTAGCTTCTCCTTTGTTGCTTAGATTGCTAGCTGGTGTCATCTTTATTGCTCTCCAGACATTACCCTAGTGCCTGATTTCTCTTTAAACCTATAATGTCTCCCTCTATTATTGTATCTCTTATCTTGCTCTCTTCTGTTCTTCCATCAACTCAACCTCCCTGCTCCATCATGTCTTCCTCACCTCTCACCTTCTCCCCTTCTCATTCTCCTAGTTCCCTCTCCCCTCCCCCCATGCTCCCAATTTGCTCAAGAGATCTTGTCCCTTTCCCTATTTCTAGGGGACCATGTATGTCTCCTTAAGATCCTCCTTGTTTCCTAGCTTCTCTGGCAGTGTGGATTGTAGCTGGTAATCCTTTACTCTATGTCTAAAATCCACATATGAGTGAGTACATACTGTGTTTGTCTTTTTGTGACTGGGATACCTTGCTCAGAATGGTTTCTTTTAGTTCCATCCATTTGCCTGCAAATTTCAAGATTCCATTGTTTTGTTTGTTTGTTTTTCCCTGCTAAGTAGTACTCCATTGTATAAATGTACCACACTTTCTCTATCCATTCTTCAGTTGAGAGGCATCTAGGTTGCTTCCAGGTTCTGGCTATTACAAATAATGCTGCAATGAACATCGTTGAACAGATGTCCTTGTTGTATGCATGTGCTTCTTTTGGGTGCATGCCTAAGAGTGGAATTGCTGGATCTTGTGGTAGACTCATTCCCATTTTCCTGAGGAATCACCATATTGATTTCCAAAGTGGCTGTACAAGTTGGGACTCTCACCAGCAGTAGAGGAGTGTTCCCCTTTCTCCACAACCTCTCCAGCATAAACTGTCATTGGTGTTTTTGATTTTAGCCATTCTGACAATTGCAAGATGGTATCTCAGAGTTGTTTTGATTTGCATTTCCCTGATGGCTAAGGATGTTGAACACTTTCTCATGTGTCTTTCAGCCATTTTAGATTCTTCTATTGAGAATTGTCTATTTAGTTCTGTGCCCCACTTTTTAATTGCATTATTTGGTGTTTTGGAGACTAACTTCTTCAGTTCTTTGTAAATTTTGGAGATCAGCCATCTTTTAGATGTGAGGTTGGTGAATATCTTTTCCCAATCCATGGGCTGTCGTTTTGTCTTGTTGACTGTGTCCTTTGCCTTACAGAAGCTTCTCAGTTTCAGGAGGTCCCATTTATTAATTGTGGATCTCAGTGTCTGTGCTACTGGTGTAATGTTCAGGAAGCAGTCTCCTGTACTAATCTGTTCAAGGGTATTTCCTACTTTGTCTTCTAATAAGTTCAGTGTGGCTGGATTTATGTTGAGTTCTTTGATCTATTTGGACTTAAGTTTTGTGCATGGCAAAAGACATGGATCTATCTTCAGTCTTCTACATGACAGCATCCATTTATTCCAGCACCATTTGTTGAAGATGCTTTCATTATTCCATAGTATAGCTTTAGCTTCTTTGTCAAAAATCAGGAGTTCCTAGGTGTGTGGGTTAATATCAAGGTTTTCAACTCAATTCCATAGGTCTACCTCTCTATTTTTGTGCCAATACCAAGCTGTTTTCAGGACTATAGCTCTATAATAGAGCTTGAAATCAGGGATGGTGATGCCTCCGGAAGTTCCTTTATTGTACCGGGTTGTTTTGGCTATCCTGGGTCTTTTGTTTTTCCATATAGAGTTGAGAATTGTTTTTTCAAGGTCTGTGAAGAATTGGGCTGGGATTTTGATGGGGATTGCATTGGATCTGTAGATTGCTTTTGGCAAGATTGCCATTTTTACTATGTTGATCCTACCTATCCAAGAACATGGGAGATCTTTCCATTTTCTTGTATCTTCTTTAATTTCTTTCTTTAAAGATTCAAAATTCTTATGATACAGGTCTTTGGCATTTTTTAATCAATGATTGTTAGGGGGGGTCCCAGCCCATTGTAGGTGGTGCCATCCTTGGGCTGGTGGTCCTGAGTTCTATAAGAAAGCAGGCTGGACTTGGGAGGCAGAGGCAGGCGGATCTCTGTGAGTTCGAGGCCAGCCTGGTCTCCAGAGCGAGTGCCAGGATAGGCTCCAAGGCTACACAGAGAAACCCTGTCTCGAAAAACCAAAAAAAAAAAAAGAAAGAAAGCAGGCTGGGTAAGCCATGGGAATGGAACCAGTAAGCAGCTCCCCTTCATGGCCTCTGCATCAGCTCCTGCCTCCAGGATCCTCCCCTGTTTGAGTTCTGGTTCTTACTTCCTTCAGTGATAAACAGCAATGCTCAAGTGTATGCCTAATAAACCTTTTTCTCCCCAGCTTGTTTTTTGTTCATGGTGTTTTGTTGTAGCAATAGAAACCCTAAGACACCCAGTTTCTCTCTCTCTGTCTCTCTCTCTCTGTCTCTGTCTCTCTGTCTCTCTCTGTCTGTCTGTCTCTCTCTCTCTCTCTCTCTCTCTCTCTCTCTCTCTCTCTGTCTCTCCCTACAGCTTGTGTATCCAGATGCAATGCTCTCATCTACTTCTATGTCTGTTAATGTCCTGCCTTATTTCCCATCATGATAGTAATGGACTAACCCCCTGAAAGTGTACACAAGCCCTTAACTAAATGTTTTCTTCTATAAGTTGCCTTGATCATGGTATCTCTTCGAAGCCTCAGGCTCTGTGGGCCTCAGTGCTTACTGTGTTGCTCAAGCTGGCTTCAATGTTCCAGAATCAAACAATCCTTTGTTCACCCTACCAAGTAGCCATAATTATAGGTATATGTTATCAAAACTGGCTACTTATTTGATGTTTATACCAATACCACATGGTGTCAATTCCTGAACCTTCATAATAATCTGTAAATTAGGTGGTCTTTAGTCCTCCAACTTGTTTTACTCTTTTCAAAAGTTACTTTGGCTTTTCTAGATCCTTTGTACTTCCACACGAATTCTGGGATCTGAGTCTCTGTTTCTACCAAAAACTTTCTTAGGCTTTTGACTGATATTGTACTACATCTATGGATAAATTTGGGCAGAGGGGGCATTTTAACTGTTTGATCTCTGCCAATCTTTAAACACAGTGTAACTTTCCAAATTTCCTAGCTCTTTTTTTATCAGCTATGTTTTGAAATGTTCATTGTGTGTTGGGGCCCCTATATTTGGAAATCTATTCCACCCTGCCATGAGTTCAGGAGAGCCTTGATTTCTATTGTCTTTAAAATGTTAGCTAATAGCTGCAGGATGTCCTGGCCTTGGTGGAGAATGACTCCTATCTAAATAACAATAGACTTGGGCCAGGGCAAGTCTTCACCCACTCTGAAGATTGGGTGAGACATGCTGGTGTGGGGTGCCTGAAGGCCTTAGTACATTCAGCAAAGGAGTGTCTTTAGGATTAAGGGAAGTAATTGCTATCAGCCCTTTATATATGATAATCGATGTCTTCTGCCATTGCCCCCACCTTTAGATGGTTACTTAAGATAATGCATTTAAAAATTCTTCCTTAGATGCAAATGCACACAAACATGCTCATCACAATACATACACATGGGTAGACATTCTAGTATGAATAGATGTATAATAGAGTAAGAATCATTTAAATTTCACCTTTAACAAAAATATTTAATACCTGAATGTCTTCCATCATTTGTTGAAACATCCCATGGTACTCCTGATATTCAGTCTTCCTCATTGCAAGCAATGGGAAATATAATTTGACAATCCCAGACTACAAACTTCTTCCTAATGCTAGTATTTTCAATAAGCTAGACAAAATTCATGATGTGGATTCAAATATGCCATTATCAGAAGAGTTTTTTGAAAGTAAATGATGCAGACACTCTAGGGGTGAGAGTGGAGGTTAAGAAAATTGAGGTTTCTGAATAATGGTCAGATGAGCTAAGTAAAGACCCTTTACTCAAACACCACATTTTCCACAGCAAACAACCTATGGGGATGAGGCACCAACCCCCAGGGCACCAAAAGTGTCACATGAGTAACTCTCAGCATCCTTGTCAGCTCTCTCATCAGACCTCATCTCCTTACTTAGAAAGAGCTTATTATTCTCCTCGCCTCCCTTCCCCTCACCATTTCTTCTGATCTATAGTGTGTCAATCATTATCATCATCATCCTGATAAAAGATTTGATGTTAACATCATGTGCATTCCGGACTTCTGAAGGAACCGGCTTCCCTTTTGGCAGCCATAACAGCCGAACACGTGCTTGCCATAAACCTACCTTGGTCACGTAGAGGTCAGATGCCTGTCTCATGACAAGGAACCCATCAGAAGTTAGTCACTAGAAAGTCAGATGCCTGTCTTGTGACAAGGAGCCAATCGGAAGTTAGCTGGTGGCGCTATGCTTTACGACCCTGGGTGTGCTTTACGGACAAGCGCACGACAATGACGTAGAGAGCATAGCAACCACCCTGGGAGGGCCTATGAGCCATAACAACCAGTTGACCAATCAACACAGGGCAAGCCCTCCAAGCCTGGAGGCACACCAATCGTGAGCCTGTGCGTACCCCTAGACACTCCCCTTACGCTGCCCTATAAGATCTTTTGGGAGACCCAAGGAGCCGTCTTTTTTTAGCCGTCTGCCATGGCGGGTGGGTGAAAGACCCGAGCTAACATGGGGTTAGCTCGTAAAACTACAATAAAGCCTCATGCAGTTTGCATCAAGCTTTCGCCTCCATTCTGTGTTTGGGGTGGCCGCCGTCCTGGACTAAGATTCTGAAAGCCTCAGCTTTCTGAGGGTCTAACATTTTGGGGGCTCGTCCTGGATTTGCGACCACCCCTCACCTGAGTGGAGTCGATCTTGGAGGTAAGTGGGTACCCTGTATTGTCTGTGTCTTTGTGTTTTTGTGCCGGCTGAAATCTGGTTCTGTGCTTTGCAGTCGCTCGTGTCTCGGGAAGAGACAAGAGCTCTGGTCTCGGGAGGAGACAGAGTGTGATCAGTAGACGTGCTTGGGAGATCACCGACTGCCACCCTGGAAGACGTTCCAGGAAGTCTGTGGGAACCTCAGGGACGCTTGGGAGATTCCCGTCTGGGAGCCGGTGAGGGTACGGTAGTTCTCCTGGATTGGGGAAGTTATCCGTCCTCCCGGCCGTCTGTATTTCTGGAATGGTTTTGTCTGTCTAGGTGGAGACAGACATCTGATAGTTTTTGTCTGTGTCTTGGGTGTTGTTTTGTCTTATCTGTGACTTTGATGATGGGACTGACTGTAACCAACCCCCCTCAGTCTGACTTTTGACCATTGGATGGACGTTAAGGACCATAGTTAGTCAGTTAAAGTTACAGCACCCTCTTTCGTTGAGTCATGTGGCGCCACACTAGGTAACTTTATCTTCCAGTCTTTGTTTCTGTATGGTTTCTGTACAAGAATTGTTTAGGGCAGAGGTTCGGATGACAGCTTCTGCAGTCTGTAGGAGCGGGACTTGGTAGGACCAAGTTGCTTGGTCCGTCTGTAAGGGGACCCAAGCGGGTCACCCAATTTGTAGGACAGGGGCTTGCTGGGAGCAAGTCGCCTGGTCCGTCTGTAAGGGGACCCAAGCGGGTCGCCCAATTTGTAGGACAGGGGCTTGCTGGGAGCAAGTCGCCTGGTCCGTCTGTAAGGGGACCCAAGCGGGTCGCCCAATCTGTAAGGACAGGGACTTGGTGGGAGCAAATTGCCTGCTCCATCTGTAAGGGGATCCAAGCGGGTCGCCCAATCTGTAAAAGAGGTACTTGTTGGAATCAAGTCATCTAAAATTCCAAATAGGACCCTAGTCTGTGTTACTGTACTGTCTGTCCATGTTTCACATTTGTGTTATATGTTTCTTAAGCATCTCTTTCTGTCCCTGCTCTCCCTACGCACATGGCATGCATGGGTCAGGGGTCTTTTCTTGATTCTCTGAGCACGTGGCGCCACCTCAACTATGATCGGCAGATGCACCCGGAGGACAGACTGCCACTCTGAGGACACCCAGGACCCAGGAGGTACAGACTCGGGCCAAGGACACTTGGACCCGCCTCAGTTAGCCGCCGAGTTCTGCCGCCGTCTTCCCGGCGCCATTGCCTTATGAGCAGCGTGGGCGGATTGGGTTGGCGTCTGTTCTTTCCTGTCTATTCTGTGTTATCATCATTGGTTTTCAATTCAGGATCCACCACGCCACCCCCTTTCTATCCCCACCTGCGGGTCTGAGGCATGCCCAGTAGGACTGTTTCTGCCCCAGCTGCCGTTATGGCTGTTTCCCTGCTCTGGGGGAACATGGCTACAAGGCCGCCATCTGCTACCCGTCTTTCTGTGCTCCACACACATGGTATGCAGGGGGGCCGCAGGAGTCTTTTTCCCACCCCTGGATTGGCCAAGGGTCTGGGGTTACCAGCAGCACCCCCACCCCAGGTCTCTCTGCCTTGAGCACATGGAGCTAGCTCAGGCAGATGAACCATCTGTCCTGATCCGGATATTCAAAAAAAAAAAAAAGGGGGGGCCTTAAAGTTATTAAAAATTATAAAAGGGACTTTGACAAAATTTTTATGTTGACTAAAAAATGGAAAAAAATGTAAAAAACTTAAATAATAAAGAGGGAAAGAAAAAAAGAAAATTGTCTAAAAATGTCTAAGAAAGTCAGAGAAATAAACTAAAAGGTTATAGAGAATTACAGCAAATGGTAAAAATTATAGAGGGTTAAAGCAAGTTGTAAAAGGTCAGAGAAAAGTTGGAGGTCAGAGAAAAAGATTGTTACAGAAAGTTATAGAGGGTTAAAATAAATTGTAAAAGGTCAGAGGAAAGTTGTCGAAGGTCAGAGAAAAGGTTGTTACAAGTTAAAAAAAAATGTAAACTGTGCTATGGTTTCTCATGTCTACAAATAAATTTTAAAAATGGTAATATAAGTTAAAATTTTAACCATATTAAGCTGATTTTGTTTTTAAAAAGTCCTGTTTATTTCTCAAGTAAATTATGTATACTTGTTTTAAAAATGTTCTATTTCCTGGTATAAACTTAAGCATGTTAAGCAAAGCAAGTTACGGCCATTTTGTAACTGGTCACATGACTTGACTGGTCGCCATTTTGCTAAAGTTAAAAAAAGAATACTTAAACCGCCATCTTGACTAAAGGTGACCACATGGAAATTAGAGGTACCATCTTAGAAACAAGTTTTTCAGTTAAGATTTAAAATGTTAATGCTTCTATATATTACAGAAAGACCTTAAGGGAATTTAAATTTCTTTTTAAAACCAGTTTTCAAATGTTTGTTTTTATTAATGTTTGTACTTAAAGAGCTTCAATTTAGAATTATTTCTAAGCAAAGCCTGACAATGTAAAGTTCTTGTTTTATAAAAGATGCTAATCTGTTACAGTTTGTGTTTTCAGAAGTTAAGTTTAGGATGTTGATAGCACACACCTTTAAGCTCAGGGTGTAGATGGCACACGCCTTTAATCCCACCATTCGGGAGGAAGAGGCAGATGGATCTTTATGAGTTCAAGGCCTGCCTGGTCCGGCAGATAGAATTCTAGAACAGGCTCCAAAGTCACAGAAAAACCCTGCCTCAGAAAGAAGTTAAGCTACTGTTTAAGAAATATAAGATAGCTCTATATAGTTTTAAGTTCAGCTGTATTACAGAAGTAAGACTTTACCTAGCCACCTGTGTGCTTCTTGTATGCTTAAGGCAAGTAATTAAAACAGACCTCTAATGCTTCAGAGATCTTCAGAATATGGCATTTAAATTGTTATCTTTAAAGTTTATAATGTCAGACAGACTGCCAGATCCGGACAGTGACCCAAAGTCTCCAAAGAAGATTACGAGGCACCTCAGTTCCTGCACCTGGACCAGTGAGAGAGATGCTCAGATGTGATACCTGCCGCCTGCCAGAACCTGGCCGAGACTGTGGACAAAGCTGCTGGACACTGGAAAATTGATTGTACCCCTTTGCCTAGACAAAACAAGGTCAGTCTTTTCCATGTCCCTCTTCCACAGAGAGGAAAAAAACTCTCACAGTATAGGCCTGGCGAAGATTACTGGTCTTTAAGACACCTGCCTCCAGCGGTAATGGAGAAACTTGGGTATGGACTTGCTTCTGACTGGCTTCTGTCACTTCTTAGTAGATTTGGATAAAATATACCCTTCTCAGATCTCTGAAATATTACTGGTTGTCAGCTTGACAGCATCAGGCAGTCAGATCCACTATAGACTAGTCAGTATGTTAGCTGATAAAATAGTAACTATCTACTGTTCAGGCACAAGCTCAAAGTTTTTAAGTTTATTTTGGTTGTCATCTAAGTACAAACTTAAAGGGCTTTTCATCAGGCCAAAGGCACCTCTGTCCAATCCATACCTGGCTCTCTGGACAGAAGAAAAATGTACATGCTTATAGCCCAAATCTGTAGTTTTTGCTAAATATGTTCCTGCTGTTTAAACAGATATCCAGATATCTGCTTTTTCTACACTGTGGGCTTCAGTAAATAAGTTTTAACCTCTGTTCCTAGTTTAAACATGTCTTAAACAGGTTTCTGCTTCTGGCAGACATCTGAGTATCAGTTGCTGACTACAGGCTGTTCCTAAGTAGACTGCGAGCCCTGGACTTGCTATGGATGTGAACCAGTCCAGCTGATGTGGACACCCCCTGTCTCTGCAACAGTGTGTGCTAACCAGAAGCCCCTGATAAATTCCCCATTGCCTAAATTCCTTTTTGCTTTTGACTAGCATTTCAACCTTCTGGGGTCCCTAACTTCGTCCCAAAGTCAGCAGGAAGCAGTTTGGAAAGAATTTCGCCGTCCATTTTCCCGGGTTAAAATGCTAAGTCAAAGGGAACTCCCTTACATGGGGATGCCAATATCTATCACTCCCTAATGGGGATGCTAGAGAGACAGCAATTCCATGATTGGAATTTCCAAAAAAGAAAATGGGGGAATGAAGGAACCGGCTTCCCTTTTGGCAGCCATAACAGCCGAACACGTGCTTGCCATAAACCTACCTTGGTCACGTAGAGGTCAGATGCCTGTCTCATGACAAGGAACCCATCAGAAGTTAGTCACTAGAAAGTCAGATGCCTGTCTGTGACAAGGAGCCAATCGGAAGTTAGCTGGTGGCGCTATGCTTTACGACCCTGGGTGTGCTTTACGGACAAGCGCACGACAATGACGTAGAGAGCATAGCAACCACCCTGGGAGGGCCTATGAGCCATAACAACCAGTTGACCAATCAACACAGGGCAAGCCCTCCAAGCCTGGAGGCACACCAATCGTGAGCCTGTGCGTACCCCTAGACACTCCCCTTACGCTGCCCTATAAGATCTTTTGGGAGACCCAAGGAGCCGTCTTTTTTTAGCCGTCTGCCATGGTGGGTGGGTGAAAGACCCGAGCTAACATGGGGTTAGCTCGTAAAACTACAATAAAGCCTCATGCAGTTTGCATCAAGCTTTCGCCTCCATTCTGTGTTTGGGGTGGCCGCCGTCCTGGACTAAGATTCTGAAAGCCTCAGCTTTCTGAGGGTCTAACACTTCCAGGCAAATTAGTTTCCAATGCATTTGTGAGAATTCTTACAGATATAGCTACTGCATGTGTTTACTCAGACCTATATAAAAAATATTAGGAAAGGAGTATCTCAACCAACAGCAATTCATTTTTTTTTCACAGTTCTAAAGGAAGAAAAATCCAAAGTCTAGTTTTATAAGGAGCCTTGTAACCAGGCAGGCAAAAGCCTGGCTGGAGGGAGATTAGGACAGAAGTTACAACCGGGCAGGCAAAGGCCTGGGTGAAGAAAGATTAAAGGAAAGGGAGCACAGGCCCACTATGCAGCCCAGCTGTTGTAGATAAGAGTGAAAATGTGTGAAGTGTGGCAAAGTGTGATTAGCACAATTTAGCGAATTATTTAAGGACCAGCTCAGAACTAGGAATTTTAGAGTGTACCACGGACTCTATGTCCTGGAGCTCTCCTCCACTAACCTGAGACAACCAGTCCATCAAGCTGAATGCCACCCATTCTGAGCCCAACTCCAAGCACCAGGCCCTCAGGAGACTCGATGGCCTGAATCCAGAGGAGCCACTGCAGGAGAGGTACCCCCTGCTGTGAGCCTATTGTCTGTGGTTCTTAGGATTGTTTGCTTATGCTTGTGTGTTGCTTTGACATAAGTGTAAAGTAAAACTTATATACTCAAAACCAACTCACTGAGTTTGTCACTCCTCCCAGGTCAAAACCTGGTAAGGGCTCGAGACAAGTTTTTAATAGCACAGGTTAGAGAAATGTAATTCATATGTGTCTCACGCACAAGATCAGGACACTATACCCATTATCTCCTATAATCTTTATCACTTATTTACAAGCCTCATTTTTAACACAGTTCCATTGGACATTAAGGCCTCAGTTTATGAATATGGGCATGTGTAGCACAATACAGATTACAACAGCGTATGTACAGCATTAATAAAATGTAGACAGAACTATGGTATAGAGAAAAACAACAGAAATTATATGTTGCCTCTTTTCCACATTGACTCTGAATCTTTGGTCACATTTCTACTTTCTATGTACTTCAGAAATGAGCCTAATCCTGATCTTCAGTTACCTATTCCAACCTCACTAGTACATAAGGTTTGACCTCAAACATGGTTTTCATTGGTCCAGTGCCTTTGAGCTCTTTTAAGTGACTATTTCATCACCAATTCATTTCCTTTTTGAAAACCAAGTGCTCTCTCCGTCTCTTCTTCTCTCCCTCTCTCTGTCTGCAGAGAACAGAACTCATGGCCTCTAACATTGTAAACCAGCTGTTTTCCACTAAGCAATAATCACATGTCTTGTTCATTTCCTGTTATTTTTTTCCTATATGAATGATGATTTTCATCTGTAACTCAATTCCAAATCTCATAATACTATTCATTTCTCCTTCAATCTACATATTAAATCCAGACTTTGATTATAAATTTTAGGGTTAATGCCCCCCTTTGTGAACTTGACTGTGGCTATCAGTTAAATCCTTAATTATCAATGACCCTCGGGTTTAACAGTAAACTCAGTCAATGTTAAATTAAATATTCAACCATCAGTTGGACCATTTTCCAGAATTTAAATATAAAACTCTGGTAACTTTTCAATAATCAGGAACCTGTAACTTTGATATAGTATCTTGGGCCCCTGATCAGATTCTACAAAATAATTTTTCATCTTGATTTCATGCTAGTGAACCTGGTCTCACACAAAATTGATGCCTCTTTGCTATAAATTCAAACCTCATTTGGCTTTGTCATCTTCTCTTGTGAATATCATCAAGATAAATCATTTTCTATCATAATTGACCCTCTGGTTTGACTTCAAAATGTGCATTTGTGGTAAACAGAATAATATCCTCCTGAAAGATATACATGTGCCAAAACTTGGAATCTGTGGAAATGTTACTTTACATGGCATTAGGTTTGCAGCTTTAAGATAAGAATTTTGAGAAGGGAGATTTTTTTCTATATTATCTGGATAGTCTCAGTGTAATCAAAGATCCTTATAAAAAGGGGAAGAGTAGCCAAAGAACCAGTTAATAAAATGAACAGCAATGGTCACAGGGAGGGAGAGTCTACACAGCTGGCTCTGAAAAAGTGGACCAAGAGCCAAGGAATATACATAGCCTCTAGAAAGTATGGAAAAGAAGGAAATGTAGCCTCACTAGAGCCTTCATAGTATGTTCATGCCACTGCCTCAGTTTCAACCTAGTGAAATGCTCTTTGGGTTTCTTATGCCCAGAATTATAACAATAATACATTTGATTTGTTTTATGTTATTAAATGCATGATAATATCTAAGATTCATCTTTTATATATTTCAACATTGGGTCACTTCTGGACTATACTCCAACAATAGACTTATTAACTCTTCCCCTATCCATTTTATCAGATCTTATCTAAGACTCCAAAAATTGTTGTAATTTCTCTGAGAAAACCCTTCATCTACGCCTTCCAAACTGGATTTGTGTTCACTTTTCTAACTTAAATCTGTCTATGATTTTTTTTCCTTTTAAACTAAGGAACCTTTTTGTCTATTTCACTGTTAATGAGTTCTATACTACATTTAGATTCCAGAATTTTGAACATAGAAAATTAATAAAGGGTCATGAGTTTACATTTCACATTTGTTAAAAAAAATCACTTTACCACCGTCAGGACAATTTAAATGTGCAACTTTTCTCATATTGCTGAATACTTACTATCACTGACCCATGACTAACAGCCTCCAGGAATAACTGTTAGTCAAATTCGTCATGTTTGAACATAGTCCTGCATCCTTAAGCCAGAAGCCATAGCCTGAATTGTGCCATGTCTTCCTGAAACTCTCTATGGGAAAGAAAGTTAATGAACAAACTATGCTATACCACAACAACTCTCAAATTATCATACCTGGCTATTCCCTGCTCTGTATCATGTATGTTAATTTGAACTAAAATATGTGATATGAAACATCTCACTACACTTAAATGATTATAAGAAGTCAGACTTTCCCTTTGTTCTATGAATTCTTCTGGAGACTCCTCAAGAAGATAATCTGAAAGTATTTGAGCAGGCTCCTCTAGCCTCCCCACAATGTCCCTCTCATGATCATCCACCCTCTTTCAAAAGAAAGTTCCTCTTTGAGGGCTGAGGCTTACATCAGACAGGTTGGGGTTTGCTAAAATGTTGTGATATGGGGGCCAAAAGGAAATAAACTGGCTCACACACAATAGTCTGCTCATGGCTCCTTACTCTTTAAAAAATGTTCTGCCCAAAAGTTCTCTCTAAAAGCTCTCTTTAAGATTTCCCCTTAATAACATTCCATCCAAACACAAAATAACATACCTTCTTCTCAGCACCACATGAAACCTCTAAAATTGACCACATACTCGGCAACATAGGAAACTTACACAGATACAAAAGAATTGGAATAACCCGCTGTATCTTATCAGATAACCATGGTTTAAAGTTAGAATTCAACAATAACACAAATTGCAGACAGCCTACAAACTCATGGAAATTGAACAATGCACAGTCACACCATTCCTGGATGAAGGAAGAAATAAAGAAAGAAATTAAAGACTTCCTAGATGTTGGGGACCAGGAAAATTCCATTAGGAAATTTCCAACAGTTCCAGTAACCAGGAGCTCCAGTCTGCATTGAATTGCAGATGCTATTGAATAGCATGGCCTCAGTGGGGAATGTCCCCTAGTTTGCATTTGAATAGGCCTGCACCTGGGCAGAGGGCTAGGTGTATAAGTAACAAGTGAGGACACAGATAGAGTTAGGGCGACCTGGCAGAGGGGTCAACGGCAAGAGAGAATAATGGCCTCATGGCTAGGAAATCATGGTTAAGAAACATCCAGGAAGATGCTAAGTAAAGGAAAGACTCCAGTTTTGCGGCATGGAACTGAGAGTTTTCTAAAGATGACAAGATGCCTTTGTTTGGTCTTTATCGCCTTTGGGTTGCTAAGAGTTCCCAAGTCCACACTCCCCCACTCAGGCCGAACCTCATGGCTACCATGGCTTGGGGCTGAGACATGCTGGGCCATGACACCTAGAATGCAATGAAAATGAAAGCACACTTACCAAAATTTATGGGACACCTTGAAAGCAGTGCTAAGAGGAAAGTTCATAACACTAGGTTCTCACATGAAAAACTGGAGAATAGTCACACTAGAGATTTAACAGCACACCTGAAAGTGAAGGGACCAGCTCCCCGTTTCGGCAGCCATGACAGTAACACGTGCTCTATGACCTTGTCTTAGTCACTAGAGGTTAGGTGCCTGCCTCGTGACAAGGAACCAATCAGAAGTTAGCTGGTGGCGCTATGCTTTACGACCCTGGGTGTACTTTACGGACAAGCACACAGCAATGACACAGAGCATAGCAACACTCTGGGAGGGCCTATGGGCCATAACAACCAGTTGACCAATCAACACAGGGCAAGCCCTCCAAGGCTGGAGGCACACCAATAGTGAGCCTGTGTGTACCCCTAGACACTCCCCTTACGCTGCCCTACAAGATCTCTTGGGAGGCCCTAGGAGTTGTCTTTGCTAGCCATCCACCATGGCGGGTGGATGAAAGACCGGAGCTAACATGGGGTTAGCTTGTTAAATTACAATAAAGCCTCGTGCAGTTTGCATCAAGCTCTCGAATCCACCTGGTGATTGGGGTGACCACGGTCGTGGCCTGGGACCCCAGATACCTGAGTTTTCCGGGGGGTCTAACAAAAGCTCTAGAATAAAAAGAAGCAAACTTACCCAGGAGGAGTAGATGCCAAGAAATAATCAAATTGAGGGCTGAAATCAACAAAGTAGAAACAAATAAAACAATGCAAAGAATCAATGAAACAAAGAGATGGTTCCATGAGAGAATCAACAAGATAGACAAACCTTTATGCTAACTAACCGCAAGGCAAAGAGAGAATATCCAAATTAACAAAATCAGAAATGAAAAGGGGGACATAACAATGTTTACTGAGGAAATCCAGAAAATAATCAAGTCATGTTTGAAAATCTATACTCTACAAAATTGGAAAATTTAAAGGAAATGGACAGATTCCTGGATGGGTGTCACTTACCAAAATTAAATCAAGAAGAGATAGGCAATTTTAATAGACCTAAATAAAATAGAAGGAATCTTCATTCAAAAGTCTCCCAACCAAAAAGAGCCCAGGTCCAGATGGTTTCAGTGAAGAATTCTAGCAGAAATTCAAAGAACAGCTAACACAAATACTCTTCAAAGTGTTCCACACAATAGAAGGAGAAGGATCATTGCCAAACTCTTCTCATGAGGCTACAATTACCAGGTGCCCAAACCACAAAAAAGACACAATTAAGAAAGAGAACTACAGTCCAATCTCCCTCATGAACATTGATGCAAAAAAATACTCAATAAAAATACTGGCAAATGGAATCCAAGAAAACATCAGAAAGTCATCCACCATGATTAAGTAGGCTTCATCCTAGAGATGCAGGAATGGTTCAACATACAAAAATCTGTCAATACAATCCACCATATAAACAAACTGAAAAAGAAAAATCACATGATGCTGAAAAATCCTTCAAAACATCCAGTACCCCTTATGACAAAGGTCTTGGAGAGATCAGGGATAACAGGAACATACCTAAACATAATAAAGGCAATAATATACAGCAAGCCAACAGCCAACATCAAACTAAATAGAGAGAAACTCAATGTGATTCCTCTAAAATCAGGAACAAGACAAGGCTGTCCATTCTCTCCATATCTCTTCAATGCTGTACTTGAAGTTCTAGCTAGAGCAATAAGAAAATAAACAAAGATCAAAGGGATACACTTTGGAAAGGAAAAAGTCAAATATTCACTATTTTGAGATGATATGATAGTTTACTTAAGAGACCCATAAAATTCTACCAGGGAACTCCTACAGCTGATAAACACCTTCAGTAAAGTGGCAGAATAGAAGATAAGTTCAAAAAAATCAGTAGTCCTTGTATATTTAGAGGATAAAGTGATGGGGAATGTACTTCTGTGTATGTTCATCTTATTGATTGTTGAATAAAGTACTGTTTGGCCAATGAGGCAGCAAGTTAGACGGGACTAGGAGTCAAAGAGAATTCTGGGAAATGTAGTAAAGAAGAGATGATCCAGGCAAGAAGAGACATAGCAGGGAGATTCATATTTAAGGAAGGACAAGCAGGAAGTGGTCCTCTACTCTTCCTCCAGATTCTCGATGTGATCCACCAGCAAGGGAGGACACCAATGGAAGGTATCCGATAAGATAAGTCTTATAAAATATATGGATTTATGATAATTAAGACTGAGCTAGAAAATGAGAAATCCTAGTCATTGGCCAAGCAGCATTTGTACCTAATATAAGTCTCTGTATTATTTTGTCCATCCACATGGCGAGCAGAACACAGGCAGCTGGTGGAGACCGCCCACGTGGCGGTAGGGCTCAGGTGATTTTGGCAGAAAGATTTATAATAAAAATAAAGGGGTTGAGAAAGAAATTAGAGAAACATCCCCCTTCACAATAGTCAGAAACACCATAAAATATCTTGGGGTAACTCTAACCAAACAAACAAAACACCTATATGACAAGAATTTCAAGTCTTTAAAGAAAGAAATTAAAGAAGATATCAGAAAATGCAAAGTTCTCCCATGCTCTTGAATAGGTAGGATCAATACAGTAAAAAAGGCAATCTTACAAAAAGCAATCTACAGATTCAATGCAATGCCCATCAAAATCCCAGCACAATTTTTCACAGACCTTGAAAGAACAATACTCAATTTAATATGGTAAGACAAAAAATCCAGGATAGCAAAAACAACCCTGTACAATAAAGGAACTTCCCAAGGCACAACCAACCCTGACTTCAAGCTCTCCTATAGAGCTACAGGAATGACAGCAGCTTGGTATTGGTATAAAAACAGACAAGTAGACCAATGGAATCAAATTGAAGACCCTGATATTAATCCACACACCTATGAACACCAGACTTTTGACAAAGAAGCTAAAACTATGCAATGGAAAAAAGAAAGCATCTTCACAAATGGTGATGGCATAACTGGATGCTGATAAGTAGAAGATTGCAGATAGATGCATTTGTATCCCCATGCACAAAACATAAGTCTAAATGGATCAAAGACATCAACATAAGTTCAGTCACACTAAACCTCTTAGAACAGAAAGTGGGAAGTACCCATGGTACAGGAGACCACTTCATGAACATAACACCAGTTGCACAGACACTGAGATAGACAATTAATAAATGGGACCTCCTGAAACTGAGAAGCTTCTGTAAGGAAAAGGACACAGTCAACAAGACAAAATGGCAGTCCACCTAATGGGGAAAAATCTTCACCAACCCCACATCTGACAGAGGGTTGATTTCCAAAATATACAAACAACTCAAGAAGCTAGTCATCAAAACACCAAATAATTCAATTAAAAAGTGGAGTACCTTAGGCATACACCCAAAAGAAGCACATTCATATAACAAGGACATATGTTCAACGATGTTCATAGCAGCACTATTTGTAATAGCCAGAAACTGGAAGCAGCCTAGATGCCCCTCAACCGAAGAATGGATAAAGAAAATGTGGTCCATTTACACAATAGAGTACTACTCAGCAGAAAAAAAAAACAATGGAATTTTGAAATTTGCAGGAAAATGAATGGAACTAGAAGAAACCATTCTGAGCGAGGTAACCCAATCACAAAAAGACAAACATGATATGTACTCACTCATATGTGGATTTTAGACATAGAGTAAAGGATTACCAGCCTACAATCCACACTGCCAGAGAAGCTAGTAAACAAGGAGGACCCTAAGAGAGACATACGTGGTCCCCTGGAGAAGGGACAAGGGTCAAGATCCCCTGAGCAAATTGAGAGCATTAGAAGAGGGGAAGGGAGCTATGAGAATGAGAAGGGAAGAAGAGGAAGGATGCAGAGGTCATGAGGGAGCAGAAAGGTTGAGTCAGGGGAAGAATAGAAGAAAGGGTATGTGATAGGTAGGGTTTTTGTTGGGGGGTGATAAGGGGAGGACAGGAGGGAGAAGGGAACTGGGATTGTCATGTAAAACAATCTTGTTTCTAATTCAAATAAAAAATGATTTAAAAAAGAAAACTAAACAAATCAGGCCTTAAATTCATTTTAAGTGGGTGGTTATTCCCATAAAATCCATGCCACTATTATACTAGTGAGCATATTTTACCAGAAGCATCATTATTGTAGCTTGCAGGATTCCATGCTGGTTGAGATTGATGATTACCTTCCAATAGTACAGCCAGAATGAATGGCATTTCCAGCTGAGTACCAGCTGGGTTTCTTTATGTTCTATGTTTTAGGTACCTTCAGCAATAGGGTTGTACCTGTTGACAGTCCACTATTATACAGAAAAAATATCTCCAAGAAAATTAATGAAAACTTTGTCATAGCCTTTTGGGTCTTCAACCCCCTTCATAGCAGGTCACCCCACTCAAGTCATTTAGCAGATGAAGCAGTAATCCAGGGAAGATAACTATGATGGATGTCTTCACTCTCATTTGATTATATCTGTGAGGGTGCTTGAATACCCATCCTGAATGGAGACAGCACCATCCCATAAGCCGGACTATCCTACTAAATAGAAATTAAAAAAGAATAAAGCCACATGTGCACCATTTCCTGTTCTCTGAATCCTAGTCTGTCCAGATGTGTTGTGCTTTCCCATAAGCCAAAATAAATTTAAGTTGCTGTCAGTTTTCTTGTCATAACAATGAAAAAATTGACTAATAAAATAACTACTATTTTTGCTTACTGACCCTGAAAAAAAGTGGAGTACAGAATTAAATAGAGAATTCTCAATAGACGAATCTAAAATAGCTGAAAGACACTTAAGAAACTGCTCAACACCCTTGGCCATCATGGAAATGCAAATCAAAACAACTCTGAGATACCATCATACACAAGTCAGAATGGCTAAAATAAAAAACACCAATGACAATTTGTGCTGGTGAGGATGGTAAGAGTGCAAACTTACATAGGCACTTTGGAAATCAGTATGGCAGTTTCTCAGGAAAATGGGAATCAGTTTACCTCAAGATCCAGCAATTCCACTCTTAGGCATATACCTAAGGGATGCACATTCATATGATAAGGACATCTGTTCAACTATGTTCATAGCCACATTATTTGCAATAGCTAGAAACTGAAAGCAACCTGGATGCCCCTCAACCAAAGCATGGATAAAGAAAATGTGGTACATTTACACAATGTAGTACTACTCAGCAGAAAAAAAGAAAACAATGAGATCCTGAAATTCACAGGCAAATGGATGGAACTAGAAGAAACCATCCTGAGTGAGGTAATCGAGACACAGAAAAACAAACATAGCATTCATTCACTCACTGAGTATATTAGACATAGAGCAAAGGATGATCAGCCTGCAATGCATAACCCAGAGAAGTTTGACATACATGGACTCCCAGAGAAGGGGAAAGAGACAAGATCCCCTAAGAAAATTTGGAGCATGGAAGGAGGGGGAGGGAGGTAGGAGGAAGAGAAAGGAAGAAGTGGAGGGGGAGAAGAACATGAAGGATCAGGAAGGTCAAATTGGGGGAAAACAGAGAAGGAGAGCAAGAATAGAGATACCTTAATAGAGAGAGCCATTATAGGTTCAAAAAGCAATCTGGCACTAGGGAAATGTCCAGAGATCTACAAGAATGACCTCCATGTAAGATTCTAAGCAATAGGGGAGAGGCTGCCTTAAATATTCTTTCACTATAATGAGATTGATGACTACCTTGAATGCCATCATAGAGACTTCACCCAGGTGTTGATGGAAGCAGAAGCAGAAGTTAAGGTGATGAGCAAAGGGGTCAAGACCATGTTGGGGAAACAGCAGGAGCTCATGGACCCCAGTCCTACAGCTAGGTAACCTGCATAAGACCAAATAGGCACCCTCAATATGGTTGTCAGTTGGATGGCCTGGCCAGTCTATGGGGCCTCTGACAGGGAAACCAGTATTTATCCCTAGTGCATGAATGGACTTTGTGAGCCCATTCCCCATGGAGGGATAGTCTCTCGGCCAAGATAAACAGGGGAGGGCCTAGGCCCTGCCCCAAATGGTGTGACAGACATCGATGATCCCCCATGGGAGGCCTCACCCTCCCTGAGGAGTAGATGAGGGTTGGGATGATGGGTTGGTGGGGAAATGGGAGGATGAGAGGCAGAGGGAACTGGGATTGAAGATGGTTGTTAATTTAAATTAAAATTAATAAAAATAAAATATACAGAAAAAGCAAAAAATATTAAACTTGAAATATTTACAAGATCCTAGGATATTTCAATATAATAAAGAAGATAAAACTGTATGTTGAGGACAAATTAGTGTTTCTAAAATGTATATATGTATGAATATGATGATAATATAGTCTTATTCCCCTTAAAATTTTGCCCAATTAAGCCTACAAATGGAGATATGCTTCATCAATCTATACATCTTTAAATAAATATTCATGGAATTAGAAAAAAAGATTTCTCCTTAAAAGTTCTCTCTAATAATTTTCCCTCTATAAGTTCTCTCAAAGTTATCTTTCAAAAGTTCTCCTTGAAAATTCTCCTAGAGGCAGTCCCCCCCGCCCTGCGCCCAGACCTCTACTGAGGTGTTTCCCCTCTGCTCCCACCCAACTCCTGCCAACACCCCTTCCTTGGATCTTTCTAGTCATACTCCTGGCATAGAGTGGACCCGCCCAGATAGGAAGGACCTTGATGAGTCCAGAAACACCTCACTTCCGGTTCCCCCTCTGCCCTGACCTCTGCTGAGACAGGAAGGACTTCCCTGAGTCTAGAAACACCTCAGTCTTGGTTCCTCACCCACCCTGACCTCTGCGGAGAATACCAGGAGGGGCCAGACCATCTAGAGCTGTAGACACTTAAGTCTTGGCCCACGTATGCCAGCGACTGACAAGAAGAGATAGAGAGACCCCCATCTGCACCCACTGGAAAAAAAGATGGGAAGACAACAGAATAAGAACACACTCAACAACATAAAGACAAATATGACACCACCAGAATCTAGGGTCTCCACACCAGCAAGACCTGAAAAGCACAACAGAGAGGAAGAAGAAGAGACAGACCTAAAAATCTACCTTATGAAGATGTTCAAGACCGTTAAAGAGGAAAAGAGAAACTCTCTTAAAGAAATAGAAGAAAAAAACAATCAAAAAATTCAAGAAATAATTCTACTAAAGACTCTAAAGAAAACCAAGAAAAAACAACCAAACAAGTGAAGGAAGCACTCGAAACAGTTCAAGGCATGAAAGCTGAAACAGAAACAATAAAGAAAGCACAGAATGAGGGGATGCTGGAAATAGAAAGGCTGTATAAATGATCAGGAACTAAGGATGTGAATATAGCCAGTAGAATACAAGAGATGGAAGAGAGAATCTCAGTTGTTAAAGACTCTCTAGAGGATATACAGTCATTGACCTAAGAAAATCTCAAGTCCAACAAATCCCTAACAAAATATTTAGGAAATATGGGACACCATGAAAAAGCCAAACCTAAGAATAATTGGAAAAGAATAAGGTGAAGAAATACAATTCAAAAATACAACATTAGAAAACATATTCAACAAAATTATGGAATAAAACTCCCCCAATCTAAAGAAGGATATGCCTATGAAAGTACAAGAAGCTTACAGAACACCAAATAGGCTGGATCACAAAAAGAAGTCCCCTCACTACATAATAATCAAAACACCAAACTTAACAGAATAAAGAAAAAATATTAAGAACAGCAAAGGAAAAAGGCCAAATACCACATAAAGGCAGACCTATCAGAATTACAACCGACTTCTCAAGGAAACTTTGAAAGCCAGAAGGTCCTGGATAGATGTCCTACAAAGGCTAAGGGAACATGATGCCAACATAGACTACAGTACCCAGCAAAGTTTTCAATCACTATAGATGGAGAAAACAAGATATTCCATGACAAAACCGGGTTTACACAATACATATTCACAAATCCAGCCCTACAGATAATAGTGGAAGGAAAACTCCAACCCAACGAAGATAACTACACACACACAAAAAAAAAATAGGAAATAAATAACCCACTTTATCAAACACCAAAAGAAGAGGGGGAAATCCACACAATAACACCACCAACAATAAATCCAAAACAAACAAGAAGCAACATTCAATTGACATTAATATCCCTCAATGTCAATGGTCTTAACTTGCTTGTAAAAAGATACAAGCTAACAGATTGGATACAAAGACAGAATCCATCCTTCTTCTGTGTACAAGAAACACACCTCAACTTAAAGACAGACATTACCTCAGAGTAAAGTGTTGGGAAAAGATTTTCCAATCAAATGGACCCAAGAAACAAGCTGGTGTAGCAATCCTAATATCTATCAAATTAGACTTCAAACTAAAATCAATCAAAAGAGATGAAGATAGGCATTTGATACTCATCACAGGAAAACTCCATCTAGATGAAGTCTCAATCCTGAACATCTATGCCCCAAATACCAAGGCACCCACATTTGTAAAGGAAACATTGCCAAACCCTAACCCTCACACACTTATAGTAGGAGACTTCAACACCGCACTCTAGACAGGACCACCAGACAGAAATTTTACAAAGAAACAAAGGATCTAACAGAAGTATGACTCAATTGGGCTGAATAGGGGCCTATAGAACATTTCATCCAAAAACAAAAGAATATGTCATTTTCTCAGTGCCACATGGAACCTTCTCTAAAATTGACCACATACTTGGCAACATAGCAAACCTCAACAGATACAAAAAAAAATTGAAATAACACCCTGTATCTTATCAGACCATCAAGCTTTAAAGTTAGAATTCAACAACAGCACAAATCACAGAAAACCTACAAACTCATAGAAATTGAATAATGCCCAATTGCACCATTCCTGGATTGAGGAAGAAATAAAAAAAACAAATTAAAGACTTCCTAGACTTTAATGAAAATGAAGATACAACATACCCAAACTTATGGGACACGTTGAAAGCAGTACTAAGAGGAAAGTTCATAGCAATAAGGGCCCACATGAAGACACTGGAGAATAGTCACACTAGAGAATTGACACAACAACTGAACTCTCTAGAACAAAAAGAAGCAACCTCACCACGGAGGAGTAGATGCTACGAAATAATCAAACTGAGGGCTGAAATCAATAAAGCACAAACTAAGAAAACATTACAAAGAATCAATGAAACAAAGAGTTGGTTATTCGAGAAGATCAACAAGATAGACAAACTGCTATTCAAACTAACCAAAAGGCAGAGAGCAAGCATGCTAATTAACAAAATCAGAAATGAAAAAGGAACATAACAACAGACATTGACAAAATTCAGAGAATCGTCAGGTCATACTTTGAAAACCTGTACTCCACAATATTCGAAAGTCTAAAGGAAAATGGACAATTGTCTGGATAGATATCACTTACAAAAATTAAACCAAGAAGAGATAGGCAATTTTAATAGACCTATAACCCCTAATGAAATATAGTCATCAAAAGTCTCCCAACACAAAAAGACCAGGGCCAGATGGTTTCAGTACAGAATTCTACCAGAAATTCAAGGAACAGCTAATGCCAGTACTCCTCAAATTGTTCCACACAATAAAAGCAGAAGGGACATTGCCAAACTCTTTCTACAAGGCTACAATTACCTTGATACCCAAGCAAAACAAAGACACAACTAAAAAAGAGAACTATAGACCAATGTCCCTGAAGAACATTGATGCAAAAATACTCAACAAAATACTGGCAAATTGAATACAAGAACACATCAGAAAAATCATCCACCATAATCAAGTAGGCTTCATCTCAGGGATGCAAGGATGGTTCAACACACGAAAATCTATCATATAAACAAACTGAAAAAGAAAAATCACATGATCATCTATCTCACTAGATGCTAAAAAAGCCTTTGACAAAATCCAACATCCCTTAATGATTGAGATCTTGGAGAGAACAGGAATAACAGGAACATACCTAAACATGATAAAAAGCAATATACAACAAACCAACAGCCAACATCAAACTAAATGGAGAGAAACACAATGCAATTCCTCTAAAAGAACAAGTCAAGTCTGTCCACTCTCTCCGTATCTCTTTAGTATTGTACTTGAAGTTTTAGCTAGAACAATAAGACAATAAAAGGAGATCAAGGGAAGACAAATTGGAAAGGAAGAAGTCAAATTTTCACTATTCGCAGACAATATGATAGTCTACCTAAGTGACCAAAAAAAAAAAAAAAAAAACTCTACCAGGAAATTCCTACAGCTCATAAACACGTTCAGCAAATTAGCAGAATACAAAATTAACTCAAAGCCCATCCCACGTGAAGGGATGCATTCTTGGCCTGGACACATGGGGGAAGGCCTAGGCCGACCCCAGAATGATGTGGTGGACTTTGAGGAGCCCCGTTGAGGGCCCTACCCTGCCTGGGGAGTGGAGGGTAGATGGGGCGGGAGGCAGGTGAGGGGTTGTGGGTAGGGTTGGGCAGGAGGGAAGGGAGAAGGGGTGGGGGAAGGTGAGGGGTTGGGAGGGAGGGCTAGGGGGTGGTTTTGGGGGGAAGGGAGGGAGACAGATTGACATGTGAAGCAAGCCTGTTCCTAATTTGAATTAAAAAAATAATTACAAAAAATTACAATTTAAAAAAAATTAAAAAATAATAATAAGCAGTGATAAAATAAAAAATTAACTCAAAAATCAATAGCCCTACTATATACACATAATAAACATAATGAGAAAGAAATCAGAGAAACACCACTCTTTAAAATATCCACAAACAACATAAAATATCTTGGGGTAACCCAAACCAAAAAAGTAAAGAACTTTGAGTCTTTAAAGAAAGTAATTAAAGAAGATACCAGAAAATGGAAAGATCTCCCATGCTCTTGGATAGGTAGGAACAACATAGTAAAAATGGCATTCTCACCAAAAGCAATCTACAGATTCAGTGCAATTCCCATCAAAATCACAACACAGTTCTTCACAGATCTTGAAAGAACAATATTCAACTTTATATGAAAAAAAAAAAAAACAGGATAGCCAAAACAACCATATACAATAAAGGAACTTTTAAAGTTATCACCATCCCTGACTTCAAACTCTATTATAGAGACATAGTCATGAAAACAGCTTGGTATTGGCACAAAAGTAGACAGATAGACCAAGGGAATCAAATTGAAAACCCTAATATTAACCCACATGATGGGGAATGTACTGTGTATGTTTATCTTATTGATTGTTAAATAAAATACTGTTTGGCCAATGAGACAGCAAGTAGACCAGACTAGGAGTCAAAGAGGATTCTGGGAAATGTAGTAGAGAAGTGCTGATCCAGGCAGGAAGTGACATAGCAAGGAGACTCATATTTAAGCGAAGGAGAAACAGGAAGGGCCCCCTCTTTTCCCCTCCGCTCCTGCTCCAGCAGCACGATGTGAGCCACCGGCAAGGAGGGACGCCAATAAGGTGTCCAATAAGATAAGTCTTATAAAATATATATATGTATGATAATTGAGACTGACCTAACAGATGAGAATTCTAGTTATTGGCCAAGCAGCATTGTACCTAATACAAGTTTCTGTGTATTCATTTGGGCCCTGACTCAGGTGGGCCGCTTGCGTAAAGCTCACACGTGGTGGTGGGGCTCAGGCGGCTTTTGGCAGAAACATTTATCATAACACCCACACACCTAAGAACACCTGATTTTTGACAAAAAAGCTAAATTTATACAATGGAAAAAAGAAAGCATCTTCAACAAATGGTTCTGGCATTACTGGATTCAAACATGTAGAAAATTGCCGATAGATCCAGATCTATCACCATGCACAAAACTTAAGTCAAAATGGATCAAAGACCTCAACATAAATGCAGCCACACTGAATCTCTTAGAAGAGAAAATGTGAGGTACCCTTGAACAAATTGGTTCAGGAGACCGCTTCCTGAACATAACTCCAGTAGCACAGGCACTGAGATCAACAATTAATAAATGGGACCTCCTGAAACTGAGAGGCTTCTGCAAGGCAAAGGAAACAGTCAGTAAGAAAAAGAATAGCCCACAGAATGGGAAAAGATCTTAACCATCCCCACATCTGACAGAGGGTTGATACCTAAAATATACAAGGATCTCAAGAAGCTAGCCACCAAAACACCAAACAATGTAATTAGAAAGTAGGGTGCAGAATTAAATAGAGAATTATCAACAGAGGAATTTAAAATGGCTGAAAGACACTTAAGAAAGTGCTCAAAATCTTTAACCATCAGGGAAATGCAACTCAAAACAACTCTGAGATAACATCTTACACCGGCCAGAAAGGCTAAAATCAAAAACAACAATGACAGTCTGTGCTGGAGTGGATGTGGAGAAAGATGAACACTCCTCCATTTCTGGTGGGAGTGAAAACTTATAAGACACTTTGGAAATCAGTGTGGAGGTTTCTTAGGAAAATGGGAATCATTCTACTTCAAGATCCAGCAATTCCTCTCTTGGGCATATACGAAAAGAATGCACATTCATACAAGGACATATGTTCATCTATATTCATAGCAGTGTTTTTTGTAATAGCCAGAACCTGGAAGCAACCTTGATGCCCCCAACTGAAGAATGGATAGAGAAAATGTGGTACATTTACACAATGGAGTACTACATTGGAAAAAAGCAATGGAGTCATGAAATTCGCAGGCTAATGGATGGAACTAGAAGAAACCATCCTGAGTGAGGTAACTCAGTCACAAAAAGACAAACATGGTATGTACTCACTCATACATGAATTTTAGACATAGAGCAAAGGATTACCAGCTTATAATCCACATCACCAAAGGAAATGGAAACAAGGAGGACTCTACAAGAAGAATGCATGGACCCTGGAGATGGGGAAGGTGACAGGATCTCCTGAGCTAATTGGGAGCATGAGGGTAGAAGAGAGGGAGCTGGGAGAATGAGAGGGGGAGAAGAAGGGGAGGAGAGGAGGAAATGTGGGAGCAGGAAGGTTGAGTTGAAGGAAGAATAGAGGAGAGCAGAATGAGAGATACCATAACTGAGGGAGCCATTATAGGTTTGAGGAGAGATCAGGCACTAGGTAGATTTCCAGAGATCTACAAGGATGGCACCACCTGACAATCTAAGCAATAATGGAGAGGCTACTGTAAATGCCCTTCCCCTATAATGAGATTGATGACTACCTTATATGCCATCCTAGAGCCTTCATTCAGTGGCTGATCAAAGCAGAAGCAGACACCCACAGCTAAACACTGAACTGAACTCTGGAACTCAGTTTCAAAGAGGGAGGAGGGACAAGCAAAGGAATCAAGACCAGGCTGGTGAAACCCACAGAATCAGCTGACATGAACAAGGGGTAGTGCATGGACCCCAGACTGATACCTGGGAGGCCAGCATGGAACTGATCCAGACCCCTGAACATGGATGTCAATGAGGAGGCCTCGGCACTCTATGGGGCCTCTGGTAGTGGATCAGTATTTATCCCTGGCATAAGAAAGGACTTTGGGAGCCCATTCCAACTGGAAGGATGCTCTCTCAGCCTGGACACATGGGGGAGTGCCTAGGCCCTGTACAGGATGATATGACAGACTTTGGGGATCCCCATAGAGGGCCTTACCAACCCTAGGGAGCACGGGGTGGATGGGATGGGGGCCTGATGGGGGTTGGGGGGCCAGGGAGGAGGGGAGGGAGAGGGAGAAGGGATTGACAGGTAAAGCAGGCTTGTTTCTAATTTGAACTAATAAAAAATGTTAATAGAAAAAAAGAGTTCTCCCTAAAAAAAGATTCTCTAAAAGTTCCTTCAAAAATTCTCTAAAATTCTTTTTTCTAAAAGTTCTACAAAAATTTCCTTCTGAAAATTAAAAGTGCAAGCAATCTCCCAAGGCTTCTAGTTTTGATATCCACAGGCACATTTAACAACTCTCCGACCATAGGGCATGCATATCTCTCAGAGCCAGGAAGGCACGTAGGTTCTTAAGCAAATCAGGTGCCTCATGTCTACCCCCAGGACATGACTTGCAAAAAATTATTAAAGTGCCATCATGTTTTAATCTCCTTACAGTTATGCCTGGTGGGCTGCTTTCCACCTCAGGGCTTAATGCTAGAATTGGGGCTTCTTAATTCTAATAAATATCATTCCTAAAGAATAGTATGATTTTTGTATTAGTTTCATTTCCAGGCAGACTACCAGACAGAAACTAAACAAAGAAACAAAGGAACTAACAGAACTTTTGACCCAATTGGGTTTAACAGACATCTATAGGTCACACCATCCAAACACAAAAGAATATACCTTCTTCTCAGCACCACATGGAACCTTCTCTAAAGTCGGCCACATACTGGACAACATAGCAAACCTCAACAGATACAAAAAAATGGAATTTTGTATATTATCAGATTGCCATAGCTTAAAGTTGGAATTGAACAACAACATAAATTGCAGAAAGCCTGCAAACTCATTGGAATTGAATAATGTTCAGTTGCATCACTCCTGGGTCAAGGAAGAAATAAAGAAATAAATTAAAGTCTTCCTAGAATTTAATATAAATGAAGACACAACATACCCAAAGACATGTATTACAAGCACTTTGAGTCATTATAGAAAGAGTTTAAAGAAGATACCAGAAAATAAAATGATCTCCCATGTTCTTGGATAGGTAGGAACAACATAGTAAAAATGGCAATCTTGCCAAAAGCAATCTACAGATTCAATGCAATCCCCATCAAAATCCCAGCACAATTCTTCACAGACCTTGAAAGAACAATACTCAACTCTATATGGAAAAACAAAAGACCCAGGATAGCCAAAGCAACCCTGTACAATAAAGGAACTTCTGGCCGCATCACCATCCCTGACTTCAAACTTTATTATAGTGCTATAGTCCTGAAAACAGCTTGGTATTGTCACAAAAATAGACAGGTAGACCAATGGAATCGAATTGAAAACCTTAATATGAACCCACATGCCTATAAACACCTGATTTTTGACAAAGAAGCTAAAATTATACAATGGAATAAAGAAAGCATCTTCAACAAATGGTGTTGGCATAACTGGATGCTGGCATATAGAAGACTGCAGATAGATCAATATCTATCGCCATACACAAAACTTAAGTCCAAATGGATCAAAGACCTCAACATAAATCCAACCACACTGAAACTTTTAGGAGCAAAAGTGGGAGGGACCCTTGAATGAATTGGTACAAGAGACCACTTCCTGATCAGAATGCCAGTAGCACAGACACTGAGATCAACAATTGATAAATGGGACCTCCTGAAACTAAGAAGCATCTGTAAGGCCAAAGACTTAGTCACCAAGATGAAAGAACAGCCCACAAACTGGGAAAACATCTTCACCAATCCCACATCTGACAGAGGGCTGATTTTCAAAATACACAAACAACTCAAGAAGCAAGTCACCAAAACACCAAATAATCCAATTAAAAAGTGGGGTACAGAACTAAATAGAGAATTCTCAATAGAGGAATCTAAAATGGCTGAAAAATGCTTAAGAAAGTACTCAACATCTTTAGTCATCAGGGAAATGCAAATCAAAATAACTCTAAGATATCATTTTACACCAGCTAGAATGGCTAAAATCAAAAGCACCAATAAAATTTTATGCTGGAAGGGATGTGGATAAAGGGGAACACTCCTCCATTGCTGGTGGGAGTGCAAACGGCTACAATCACTTTGGAAATCAGTGTGGAGGTTTCTCAGGAAAATAGAAATCAGTCTACCTCAAGATCCAGAAATTCACAATCATACAACAAGGACATCTGTTCAACTATGTTGACAACAGCATTATCTGTAATATCCAGAACCTCGAATCAACCTACATGCCCTTCAACTGAATAATGAATAAAGAAAATGTGGTACATTTATACAATAGGGTATTACTCAGCAGGAAAAAAATGAAATTTAGTAATTCAAAGTCAAATGGATGGAACTAGAAGAAACCATTCTGAGTGATACTAATCCAGTCACAGAAAGACAAGCATGGTATTTTCTCACTGATGTATGGGTATTAGACATAGGGCAAAGGATTGCCAGCTTACAGTCCACAGCTGCAGAGAAGCTAGGAAATGAGGAGGACCCTAAGAGAGCCATACATGGTCTCCTGGTGAAGGGGAAAGGGAGAAGAGCTTCTGAACAAATTGGTAGCATGGGGGATGGGAGGAGGGAGGTAGGAGAAAGATAAGGGGAAAAGAGGAGGGGTGGAAACATGAGGGATCAGGAAGATTGAGTTGAGGGAAGACTAGAGGAGAGCAAGCAAAGAGATACCTTAATAGAGGGAGCCAATATAGGTTTAAAAAATCTGGCACTAGAGAAATGTCCAGAGATCCACAAGTATGACCCTCACCTAAGAATCTAAGCAATAGTGGAGAGGCTACCGTAAATGCCCTTTCCCTATACTGAGATTGATGACTACATTAAATGCCATCCTAGAGCCTTCATCCAGTAGCTGATGGAAGCAGAAGCAGAGACCCACAGCTAAGCACTGAGCAGAAATCCTGGAAACCAATTGTAGAGATGGAGGAGTGATGAGCAAAGAGGTTAACATCATGCTGGGGAAACCCACAGAAACAGCTGACCTAAATAAGTGGGAGCTCATGGACCCCAGCCAGACAGCTGGGGAACCAGCATGGGACCGAACCAGGCCCCCTGAACATGTGTGTCAGTTAGGAGGCCTGGGCAGTCTATGGGGTCTCTGGCAGTGGAACCAGTATTTATGCCTAGGGTCTCTGGCAGTGGAACCAGTATATATCCCTAGTACACAAATGGACTTTGGGATCCCATTCCTTATGGAGGGATACTCTCTCAGCCTACATATATGGGGGAGGGCCTAGGCTCTTCCCCAAATAATGTGACAAACTTTGATGATCCACCATGGAACACCTCACCCTCCCTGGGGAGTGTTATGGGAGGTGAGATGGGGGCTCCATGGGGAGCATGGGAGGATGGGAGGGAGAGGAAACTGAGATTGATATGTAAAATAAGATTATTTCTAATTTAAATTAAAAATTATTATTAGTTGATGGCCATTGAAAAATAAGCAATGAACTAAATTTAGCATGTAGGTCATAGTTTTCTAGCCCCTAAATTACGTTATCAAATTTTGACATAAAATAATTCACAGTATGCCCCTTACTCTTTTTACAATGTTATGGGTCACCAGCCTCTTATTTATGGGACTTTTCTTTTAGTTACAATAAGAAGTACAGTTGCCATTCACAAAGTGTTTACTATGTTCCAGGCATGATTATACTGAATAATAATGGGATCAACTTATTTAATTTACCCAGGAACTCTCTGTACTTCATGCTATTGTTATCTCTATTTTTGAGACAAAATGAAGCCCAGAGTTCAGATAGCTAATATATAGTCTAGTCATGGTGCTAAAGGAATGGAGTCACAATAATGAAACAACTTTAGAAATATGTCATCCCCTGGGGAGCAGCCTATAGTTGATCCTGTTGTCAAGGGTACAGGTGAACCACCCCTGAGGGCTTTAAAGCAGGCACTGATCCCACCACACCCCTTTGTATGCCCCCTACAGCAATCAGGAGAGCAGGCCCTGCACCTTGCCTGGGCAAAGCAATAGAGCTGACCCTGGTGGTGTGAATGTGGGTGACCTGTATCTGAGGACCTTAGAGCAGGAGAACTGGCCCCACTCCTTGCTGTAGGCTGTGTTGGGTGAGCTAGCAGAGACAGTGCTGGAGAACTTACCCATGTAGTGACAACGAAGGAAAGTTGACAGGCTGACCAAGCCAGCTACCACCCAGGCCCAGAACCAGGGCTAAGAGTTGGCCCAATCCACCATCCACCTCATCTATGAATTGCTGGAGCATGTGAAGGAGATGAACCTACAGATCCAAAATAGCAAGATCTCAATAACACAGGGTAACAGGATATCCAAGAGGAGCCACATTATCAGTGATATAGAAGAAGCTAGAGGCCTTGAGGCAGACCACTGACTCATGGCAATGAATATGCAAGTAAAGATGAATGGACTAAAGGGTAAACTTCTTTTTGTTGTTGCTGATGTTTTGGCTTTGGTTTTGGTTTGTTTTAGTTTTGGTTTTTCTTTTAAATTTGCTTTTGTTTTGGAGGGAGGTTTCAAGAGAAAAGGGCAGATGTGAGGGGATAGGGGCTAAGTGGTATCAGAATGCATGATGTGAACTCCACAAAGAATTAATAGAAGTCAAAGAAAGAAATAAGTCTTTCATATTTGCTATATACTTATTTTGTTTTATTCTGTTTTGGTTATGGTTCTGATTTTTTGTTTTGTTTTGTTTTCTTTGGGTTTGGTTTGGTTTGGTTGGTTGGTTGGTATGTCGGTGGGTGGGGTTTTGAGACAGGATCTCATTTTGCAGCCCTGGCTGTCCTGGAACTCACTATGTAGACCAGGATGGCCTCAAACTCACAGAGATCTACTGAGTGCTGTGATTAAAGGTGTACAATACTTGCCATATATTTGTAATGGCCAATCCTTGGATATGTATGTTAAATCAAAGGTATTCATATTTTTAAATTTGAAGGGCGTTTTCCAAAATGTGTTTCAATGCTGTGTGTCCTAATTTACTTTCTATTGCTGTGATAACAGCATCATCGTCAAAAGCAACTTGAGTAGGAAAGAGTTTATTTCAGCTAATATGTCCTTATCACAGTCAATCATGAAAGGAAGTCAGGGTAAGAACTCTAGGCAGGAACTTGGAGACTAGAACTAAAGCAGAAGCCATGGAGGAGTGCTGCTTACTGGCTTGCTCCCCATGTTTTTATTCAGCCTGCTTTAATACCACCCAAGACCACCTTCCCAAGTGTGGCACTATGCAAATTGGCTAGGCCCTCTCACATCAATCATTAATCAAGAAAATGTTCCAACAGGTCAATTATAAGTTGAGAGTCCCTCTTCCCAGATATGTGTACGTTTCTGTCAAGTTGACAATAACTAGTGCATTATATAATTTGTTAACTCATGGGACCATAAATTATTTACAAGGAAATCCTTTTTTCTTTCTCTTTTGATTATTGTTTTCCAGGAGCTTTTTGCATACAAATGATATGATTTCTTGCTTTGTTTTGCTGCTCTAGTGGCCATCCTCATGCTAGGAAGGTGTTCTATCATGGAGCTATGCCCCAGCTCAGTGATGTGAATTTTGAAATGTGCATTATAATTTTGCCAGGTAGTTGCTTGTCTTTCAATGTTGTTGCCTATTTACCCTTACAATAATATAAGGTCTTTGAGGAAATATGTTTTGTGCTTAGCATGTTTCTAGATATATCTCCATTCCCTAGAACAATGTCTGTATCCAATAGGTGTTAAGTAACTGGTTGCTTAATATATAAATGCTATTTTTTGTAGTTCTTGTGTTGGAAGCTATGGCCTTGCACATTCTAGGCAATTCTATTTGTCTTAGTTAGGGTGTCTATTGCTGCAACAAAACACCATGTCCAAAAAGCAAGTTGGGAAGGAAAGTGTTTACCTGGCTTACACTTCCACATTGCTGTTCATCACTCAAGTAAAGCATGACAGGAACCCAAACAGGGCAGGATCCTGGAGGCAGGAGCTGATGTAGAGGCCATGGAAGGGTGCTTCTTACTGACTTACTTCCCATGATTTGCTCAACCTGCTTTCTTATAGAACCCAGGACACCAGCCCAGGGATGGCACCACCCACCATGGGCTGGTCCCTCCCCATCAATCACTAATTGAGAAAATGCCTTACTGCAGGATCTCATGGAGGCATTTCTTCAACAGAGGTTCCTTCCATTCTCATGACTCTAGCTTGTGTCAAGTTGACAGAAAAAAACAGTCCATATACTACTCTACTTCTGATTCTCCAGCATAAATTTGTCTTGAGTAATCAGTATTGTTATGTGTCAGTCCACAAAGAACCTCTATGTTGATTAGTTCTTTTGTTAGCTTGATACAAACTAGGGTCATCCTGGAAGATGGAACCTCAATTGAGAAAATGACTCCAATCTGACTGGCCTATAGGCAAACCTGTATGGGTATTTTCTTGATTAAAGATGTATGTGTGCGGGTCTAACCAGCTGTGGGCTGTCCCACCCCTGGGAAGATGGTCCTGGGTTGATAAGAAAACAAACAGAAGAAGCCAGTAAGCAGTATCCTCTATGACCTCTGCTTCAGTTTCTGCTTCCAAATTCCTGCCTTGAGTTCCTAACCTGACTTCTCTTTATGATGGACTATAGCCATAAGCTTAAATAAACACTTTCCTCCCCAACTTTTGTAATGCTCCCAATTAGTTGTGAAGATTATAGCATAACTGGTTCATTGAATCCCCGTGAACCTGTTGTCATTCTTTTGTTACTATAAGCAGTAATATGGTATAGTATCATGCTGTTTGGCTAATGTGCATACATATATTCATATATATATAATTTTTTTTAGGAATGGAATTGCTAGATGGTATTACCAGTGTATTATACAAAGTATAAATTGACAGGCTAATTGAGTGTGCCTGTTTCTTGACCTCTTCACAATTCACACTACTTATCAAATGAATATCTGTAAAAACATGCAAATAGGGAAATGGTGTCTTGTTTCAGCATTTGTCTTCACCTAAATGAAGTAAAACATCTTTGTGTATGTTTAAAATCCATTTGTATTTCCTTGTGTGAGAATTGATGGTTATTTCCTTGGACCATGTTTTTATTATGTTCTCAATTTATTATCTTAATGCATATTATTTTCATCAGTGTATATTAATTGTGCATAGTAATGGGTTACATAAATGCATAGTATAGTGAACATATCCCCCATTGTACCTGCCTCCTATCCTGTTTCTTCTACTCCCCTTTCCTGTTGGTCCCCTTTGTTCCCCTCCACCATTTCACTTCTATGTTCATGTCACACATATAATTTTATCTATCTATACAAAACCTAGGAATCACAAATATGAGAAAACATGGTGATTATCTTTCTGAGACTACCTTAACTCACTTAGCATGATTATCTGCAGCTGAATCCATTTCCAGCAGACAACATATTCAAAGATTCAAATCTTCATTAAAAATTCTTTATGGCTTAAAAATTCCATTATGTGTATGTCTTCTTCAGTGTTCTATTTTTGTGAAGAGACATCATAACCATGGAAACTCTTATAAAGGAAAATATTTATTTGGAGCTGGCTTACAGTTCAGAGGTATTAGGGTCCACAATAAGACCCACAAAAGACCACCAGACATGTATGCAATCAAGAAAAGCATTTTTTCTATACATGCAAGGGGTCAACCAATAAGCAAATGAGCAAATGGCTACCCTGAGAAAAGCTCGAAGGCTCCTTATAAGCAAGATTAGGGGAATTCCAGGGAAGGGGGGTTAGTCTGGAGGCCTAAACACAAAGTTTAGGAGTTGCTATAGGATTGGTTGGTAGCTTAGTGGTTAGGGACTTGCCAGCAGCAGGCTTGGAGAAGCTATCTTTAGCTATCTCCAAGCCTGCATAGGGCTTGTGGTGCTTACTGATTTGTTGCCCCTGAGTTGTGGTCTTTCCAAGAACAGCTTATTCAGTTCCAGTAAACAGAAACTGAGGCCTGGCCCCTGACAGGGCTATTAGGAGTCTCTCATGGCATTAGTTTGGCTCCTTAGCTCTTTCAGGAAGCATGGTGGTGTGCAGGCAGACATGGTGCTGGAGTGTAGCTGAAAGTTCTACATCTGGATCCATAGGCAGCAGGTAGAGAAGAGACACTGGGCCTGGCTTGAATATTTGAAACTCAAAAGCCCACCTCCAATGACACAATTCCTCCAACAAGGCCACACCTCCTAATCCCCAAGCAATCAAATCTATGAGTTTATGGGGGTCATTCTTATTCAAACCACCACAACATATTTACAACATTTTCTTTATCGAGTCTTCTGTTGTTGGTCTCCTAAGTCAGTCCTATAACTTAGCTGTTGTGAATAATGCTAAAATAAAGATTATCTCAAAAAAAAAAAAAGCCAGGCGTTGGTGGCGCATGCCTTTAATCCCAGCACTCGGGAGGCAGAGGCAGGCGGATCTCTGTGAGTTCGAGGCCAGCCTGGTCTCCAGAGCCAGTGCCAGGATAGGCTCCAATGCTACACAGAGAAACCCTGTCTCGAAAAATAAAAATAAAAAAAATAAAGATTATCTCAGTGATATGTTGACTTGAAATCCCTTGAATAAATACCTGGGATTCATATAGCTATATTATATATAGATTTATTTTAGGTTTTTTTTGAGGGATCATACGTATTTTGATAGTGGCTGTTGTAGGGCAAAACATTTCCTGGGTAGATGTTACATACATGTCTACTCACCTCAGGTAGGGAGCCCATGACAGACTGAAGTACAGATACCACCAAAGTCCAACTTGGTAAACCAATGAATTTTATTGGCTTTATATATAGGAATATGGATAAGGAGTTACTCACAGGAGCAAAAATTACCCAAAGACATCAGCATCACCAACGCCCACCCTAGCATGGTGACAGCTCACAAAAGCTGGGAACCTGGCGCACACTTCACAGCCTGCAGGAAGCTCAACAGATTGAAGAGTGTCCCTTCCAAGTGATTTAGTTGGACTAAACCTCTTCCAGGCAGCTTGGCTGTTTCTGCTTCTTCCAGGCTGGTCTTAAGAGTCATCTTTCAATTTGATTTGTCTGAGAGTCTTTGCAACTTGGCTTCTCTGCAAGTCTTCTTTGCAGCTTTTATTACTTTAGCAGAGTGGGGCCTAGTCAATCTAGTCAGTATCAGAGACTTCCTACAGCTATTTTGAGTTGTTTAGCTTCCTGCTTAAGGAGATTCCCTGCAGGTTGGAATGTGTCAACCACAGAGGAAAGTGTTACACAAGTATGGGTGGGTTCATTTATCTTCCCACCAACAGTGTATAGGTGATCCCTGTTGGCCAAGTATTTGTTGTTTGCTTCATGGCTGCCATTCTGACTAGGATGAAATAGAATCTCAATATAGTTTTAATTTGTATTTATCTTATGCCTGTGGACATTGAGTATGTTTTCATGTTTATCGGCCATTTGTGCTTCACCTTTCAGAATTGCTTGTTCATTTCATTCGTGAATACTGATTGGGTTGTTTGATTTCTAGTACTTATGTTTTTGTGTTCTTTATGTATTCTATATATCAATCTGTGAAGGTACACATTATGTTTAAAGTTTAAATTACTGTGCTTAAGAGATATGTAAAGCAGAAATGCCTCTAGCATGCAAGCCCCTAGCTTGTAAAAGCTGTACCCTGTCAGCCCACTTCCCTTTTCCCACAATATTTGGGCTATTCTTAAAATTGCCTAGTCTTGTGAGTCTTGTAAAATTTTTACTATCTCTGCTAGTCTTGAAAGAGACTGGGTCATAAGACTAACTGATCGTTCTGCTTCTGTACAAAACTGCTTGCTTACTTAAGGTAACAGAGACATCTGCAGACATTTCTTACAAAAGTTAAATTCTGCCTGCATGTAGGTAGGATATGTGTTAACTCAACCCTCAAAACTATAATCTTGTGGGGTTTGCCTTTATAAACCATAGACTAACAATCGCTTGGGACCATGCTTTGAGAATCATAAATTGTGGATATCTAATAAGACTTATTTGTTAAAATTCATTCTTTGTCAGATTGGTGAGTTTCTTAATGACACCAGACCTATAACACAACCTTTATCAGTTATAAAGCTAGTAAAGATTTTCTTCTATCCTGTAGGCTGTCTCATTATGCTGTTGTTTCCTGTACTTTGTGGAATCTTTTGAATTTCTTGCGATCCCACTTGTCAGTTATTGACATTATTTCCTGAGCCACTGGAGTCCTAATCAGGAAGTCCTTGCCTTTCCCTATTTGATCCTCTAACAGTTTCAGAATTTCAGGTCTAGTATTAAGGTCTTTGATCCATTCGGAGTTAATTTTTGGCAGTACGAGAGACAGGGATATATCTGTTCTTATGCACACAGATATCCAGTTTTTATAGTGTGATTTGTTAAAGATGCTATGTTTCTTCAGTGTATACTTTTAGCATAGCTGTCAAAAAGCAAGTGTCTATTGTTGTATGGGTTTATAACTGAGTCCATTGTTTTTGCCAGTATCATGCTATTTATAAAGTTAAACTGTCCTCCTCTTGTTTTGTTGAAACTTTCTCTATATTGAAGAAACAAACTCTTTGTCCATCATATATGCTATGCATTAGTCTTTTATCTTGCTTGGTAAGTCACACCTTTTAAATTTGTTTATGATATTTTGCTACACAATACATAAAATAATCAGATCTATCAATATTTCCCTTCATTTATCTTAGTGTTTCTATAGCTATAAACAGGAACCATGAAGGCTGGGTGGTAGTGGCACATGCCTTTAATCCCAGCACTTGAGAGGCAGAGGCAGGCAGATCTCAGTGCATTCAAGGCCAGCCTTGTCTACAAAGTGAGTGCCAGGACAGCCAGGAGTGTTACACAGTGATACCCTGTCTCGAAAAACCAAAGGGGAAAAAAAGGAACCATGACCACGGCAACTCTTATAAAGGAAAACATTTAATTGGGGCGTGTTTACATTTCAGAGGTGCAGTCCAATATCACCATGGTGGAACATGGCGGCATGTAGGCAGACATGGTGCTGGAGAGGTAGCTGAGAGTGCTATATCTTGTAGGCAACAGGAAGTGGGCCATCTCTCTGGGCATGGCTTGAGCATATATGAGTCCTCAATGCCTACCTCCACAGTGACACACTTCCTCCAACAAGACCATACCTCCCATTAGTGCCACTCCCTTTGGGGGCCATTATCTTTCAAACCACCACAATCAGCATCTGGGTTTTGTAATGTGCTTTATAACAAGAGTTTCTTAGAGTTTTTATTGTTGTGTTGAAACACGATGACCAAAAGCAAGTTGAGGGAGAAAGGGTTTGTTTGGCTTACACTTCCACATAGTACTCCATCATCAAATGAAGTCAGGACAGGAACTCAAGCAAGGAATCCAGAGGCAGAAGCTGATACAGAGGCCATGGGGGGAGGGGACAGTACTGATTACTGGCTTGCTCCTCACAGATTTCTCACCCTGTTTTCTTATAGAACCCAGGACCACCAGTCCAGGAATGGAGCCATCCCCAATGGGCTGGGCCATCCTCATCAATCACTAATTAATAAAATGCCCTCCAGGCTTACCTGCAGCCTGCTCTTATGGAAGAATTTTCTCAATTGGGGTTTTCATCTCTCAAATGAATCTAGCCTGTGTCAAGTTGACATAAAACTAACGAGCACAAAAAGGTTATCTACTCTAAAAGTATTGCTAAAAATTTGGTGCTTGATAGCCAATGTTCTACAACTGAGCTATACCCCTAACACTCTCCTGTCTTTATTTTATATTTTATGTTATCAAATTTTGTTGTATTTTCATTTTATTTTGTATATAGTCTAAATGTTAAATCTGGCCTCAATTTTTCTTATAAGTGTCCAATTTTGAATAATCTTTTGCCCACACTTAATGAAAATGTTCCTTCATATATTACATTTCACATATATGCATATATGCATATATATACATATACATATACATATACATATACATATACATATATATATATATATATATATATATATATACATTCCATTGCACTGACAATTCTTGCCAATAGCAGGATTGTATATCATTTGGCTCATAAAAAGTGTCATACAATGTACAAATTAGGGATCCTTCATGTATTGCTGTGGGGAAAATGTGAGGAACAAGACTTTACAAGAGTATGCTGTTACAGGAACCACTGACATTTAAAGATGTGACTGTGGACTTCAACTGGGAAGAGTGGTAGCTGCTAGACGCTGCTCAGAAGGCCCTACACAGGGATGTAATGCTGGAGACCTACAGCCATCTTGTCTCTGTGGATAAGGACAGAGTATCTATTTAGCTATGAATCAAGACTATGTCTTTCTTTGGAGCTGGTAAAACTATATCCTTCATGAGTTTTCCTTAGTGGAGTGTTTTATAGTTTAAGTTTTTCATCATTATATCTTTGTTATACTTGGAATTTATTTTTTTGTATATGGTGCGACTTAAGGGTCCATATTTTCTGGTGACAACTGAAACTACTTTTGCTTCTCTGGATTTCTGAATCTAATGTCATTATTTTTTGCAGTATAACATTTGGCTATAAAATCAAACATAATCTTCGAATTGAAACTGGAAGAGGGCCAAATGTTCATAGTCAATTAGTTGTCAAGGTGGACTGACCCAGAATGAGAATTGTATGGATAGTCAATAAGTGTCTCTACCCCTGACTTATTTCTTACTGAAAATTTTGGAACCTCATGAAGTCATTTTGATGTATCCATTTTACAAAAGCCACATTTCTAGAATTTCTGTACATTGATAATTATTTTTTGTTTTGATTTTGTATCTGGTGT